>NW_020825620.1:0-76338 GCF_003286085.1 Drosophila persimilis
TTTTTATGGGCTAGAGTGCCATTGGTGCTAGTGCCCAAGATGTGCGATCCTGCCACATTTTCTGGAGCGTGGGGGCTATATAGGTGCGGGTGGTTCAGTATACATGCCAGTGCTGGATAGGGAAAGGGTTCTATATAAGGTGCAGGTGCCATATAGTTGCGGAGGTTCCACTTTTTTGGGGCTATATGCCATATTGGTGCTTATGCCCAAAATATGCGATCCTGTCACATTTCCTGGAGCGGTGGATGCTATAGGTGCGGTGGTTCAGTATACATGCCAGTGCTGGATAGGGAAGGGTTCTATATAAGTGCAGGTGCCATATAGTTGCGGAGGTTCCACTTTTTTGGGGCTATATTGCCATATTGGTGCTTATGCCCAAAATATGCGATCCTGCCACATTTCCTGGAGCGTGGATGCTATATAGGTGCGGTGGTTCAGTATACATGCCAGTGCTGGATAGGGAAGGGTTCTATATAAGTGCAGGTGCCATATAGTTGCGGAGGTTCCACTTTTTTGGGGCTATATTGCCATATTGGTGCTTATGCCCAAAATATGCGATCCTGCCACATTTCCTGGAGCGTGGATGCTATATAGGTGCGGTGGTTCAGTATACATGCCAGTGCTGGATAGGGAAGGGTTCTATATAAGTGCAGGTGCCATATAGTTGCGGAGGTTCCACTTTTTTGGGGCTATATTGCCATATTGGTGCTTATGCCCAAAATATGCGATCCTGCCACATTTCCTGGAGCGTGGATGCTATATAGGTGCGGTGGTTCAGTATACATGCCAGTGCTGGATAGGGAAGGGTTCTATATAAGTGCAAGGTGCCATATAGTTGCGGAGGTTCCACTTTTTTGGGGCTATATTGCCATATTGGTGCTTATGCCCAAGATATGCGATCCTGCCACATTTCCTGGAGCGTGGGTGCTATATAGGTGCGGTGGTTCAGTATACATGCCAGTGCTGGATAGGGAAGGGTTCTATATAAGTGCAGGTGCCATATAGTTGCGGAGGTTCCACTTTTTTGGGGCTATATTGCCATATTGGTGCTTATGCCCAAAATATGCGATCCTGCCACATTTCCTGGAGCGTGGATGCTATATAGGTGCGGTGGTTCAGTATACATGCCAGTGCTGGATAGGGAAGGGTTCTATATAAGTGCAGGTGCCATATAGTTGCGGAGGTTCCACTTTTTTGGGGCTATATTGCCATATTGGTGCTTATGCCCAAAATATGCGATCCTGCCACATTTCCTGGAGCGTGGATGCTATATAGGTGCGGTGGTTCAGTATACATGCCAGTGCTGGATAGGGAAGGGTTCTATATAAGTGCAGGTGCCATATAGTTGCGGAGGTTCCACTTTTTTGGGGCTATATTGCCATATTGGTGCTTATGCCCAAGATGTGCGATCCTGCCACATTTCCTGGAGCGTGGGTGCTATATAGGTGCGGTGGTTCAGTATACATGCCAGTGCTGGATAGGGAAGGGTTCTATATAAGTGCAGGTGCCATATAGTTGCGGAGGTTCCACTTTTTTGGGGCTATATTGCCATATTGGTGCTTATGCCCAAAATATGCGATCCTGCCACATTTCCTGGAGCGTGGATGCTATATAGGTGCGGTGGTTCAGTATACATGCCAGTGCTGGATAGGGAAGGGTTCTATATAAGTGCAGGTGCCATATAGTTGCGGAGGTTCCACTTTTTTGGGGCTATATTGCCATATTGGTGCTTATGCCCAAAATATGCGATCCTGCCACATTTCCTGGAGCGTGGGGGCTATATAGGTGCGGTGGTTCAGTATACATGCCAGTGCTGGATAGGGAAGGGTTCTATATAAGTGCAGGTGCCATATAGTTGCGGAGGTTCCACTTTTTTGGGGCTATATTGCCATATTGGTGCTTATGCCCAAAATATGCGATCCTGCCACATTTCCTGGAGCGTGGATGCTATATAGGTGCGGTGGTTCAGTATACATGCCAGTGCTGGATAGGGAAGGGTTCTATATAAGTGCAGGTGCCATATAGTTGCGGAGGTTCCACTTTTTATGGGCTAGAGTGCCGTATTGGTGCTAGTGCCCAAGATGTGCGATCTTGCCACATTTCCTGGAGCGTGGGTGATATATAGGTGCGGTGATTCAATATACATGCAAGTGCTGTATAGGGACGGGTTCTATATAAGTGCAGGTGCCATATAGTTGCGGAGGTTCCACTTATTTGGGGCTATATTGCCATATTGGTGCTTATGCCCAAGATGTGCGATCCTGCCACATTTCCTGGAGCGTGGGTGCTATATAGGTGCGGTGGTTCAGTATACATGCCAGTGCTGGATAGGGAAGGGTTCTATATAAGTGCAGGTGCCATATAGTTGCGGAGGTTCCACTTTTTTGGGGCTATATTGCCATATTGGTGCTTATGCCCAAAATATGCGATCCTGTCCACATTTCCTGGAGCGTGGATGCTATATAGGTGCGGTGGTTCAGTATACATGCCAGTGCTGGATAGGGAAGGGTTCTATATAAGTGCAGGTGCCATATAGTTGCGGAGGTTCCACTTTTTATGGCTATATTGCCATATTGGTGCTAGTGCCCAAGATGTGCGATCCTGCCACATTTCCTGGAGCGTGGGTGATATATAGGTGCGGTGGCTCAGTATACATGCCAGTGCTGGATAGGGAAGGGTTCTATATAAGTGCAGGTGCCATATAGTTGCGGAGGTTCCACTTTTTTGGGGCTATATTGCCATATTGGTGCTTATGCCCAAAATATGCGATCCTGTCACATTTCCTGGAGCGTGGATGCTATATAGGTGCGGTGGTTCATTATACATGCCAGTGCTGGATAGGGAAGGGTTCTATATAAGTGCAGGTGCCATATAGTTGCGGAGGTTCCACTTTTTTATGGGCTAGAGTGCCATATTGGTGCTAGTGCCCAAGATGTGCGATCCTGCCACATTTCCTGGAGCGTGGGGGCTATATAGGTGCGGTGGTTCAGTATACATGCCAGTGCTGGATAGGGAAGGGTTCTATATAAGTGCAGGTGCCATATAGTTGCGGAGGTTCCACTTTTTTGGGGCTATATTGCCATATTGGTGCTTATGCCCAAAATATGCGATCCTGTCACATTTCCTGGAGCGTGGATGCTATATAGGTGCGGTGGTTCAGTATACATGCCAGTGCTGGATAGGGAAGGGTTCTATATAAGTGCAGGTGCCATATAGTTGCGGAGGTTCCACTTTTTTATGGGCTATATTGCCATATTGGTGCTTATGCCCAAGATGTGCGATCCTGCCACATTTCCTGGAGCGTGGGGCTATATAGGTGCGGTGGTTCAGTATACATGCCAGTGCTGGATAGGGAAGGGTTCTATATAAGTGCGGGTGCCATATAGTTGCGGAGGTTCCACGTTTTTGGGGCTATATTGCCATATTGGTGCTTATGCCCAAATATGCGATCCTGTCACATTTCCTAGAGCGTGGGATGCTATATAGGTGCGGTGGTTCAGTATACATGCCAGTGCTGGATAGGGAAGGGTTCTATATAAGTGCAGGTGCCATATAGTTGCGGAGGTTCCACTTTTTTATGGGCTAGAGTGCCATATTGGTGCTAGTGCCCAAGATGTGCGATCCTGCCACATTTCCTGGAGCGTGGGGGCTATATAGGTGCGGTGGTTCAGTATACATGCCAGTGCTGGATAGGGAAGGGTTCTATATAAGTGCAGGTGCCATATAGTTGCGGAGGTTCCACTTTTTTGGGGCTATATTGCCATATTGGTGCTTATGCCCAAAATATGCGATCCTGTCACATTTCCTGGAGCGTGGATGCTATATAGGTGCGGTGGTTCAGTATACATGCCAGTGCTGGATAGGGAAGGGTTCTATATAAGTGCAGGTGCCATATAGTTGCGGAGGTTCCACTTTTTTGGGGCTATATTGCCATATTGGTGCTTATGCCCAAAATATGCGATCCTGCCACATTTCCTGGAGCGTGGATGCTATATAGGTGCGGTGGTTCAGTATACATGCCAGTGCTGGATAGGGAAGGGTTCTATATAAGTGCAGGTGCCATATAGTTGCGGAGGTTCCACTTTTTTGGGGCTATATTGCCATATTGGTGCTTATGCCCAAATATGCGATCCTGCCACATTTCCTGGAGCGTGGATGCTATATAGGTGCGGTGGTTCAGTATACATGCCAGTGCTGGATAGGGAAGGGTTCTATATAAGTGCAGGTGCCATATAGTTGCGGAGGTTCCACTTTTTTGGGGCTATATTGCCATATTGGTGCTTATGCCCAAAATATGCGATCCTGCCACATTTCCTGGAGCGTGGATGCTATATAGGTGCGGTGGTTCAGTATACATGCCAGTGCTGGATCGGGAAGGGTTCTATATAAGTGCAAAGCCATATAGTTGCGGAGGTTCCACTTTTTTGGGGCTATATTGCCATATTGGTGCTTATGCCCAAGATGTAAGATCCTGCCACATTTCCTGGAGCATGGGGGCTATATAGGTGCGGTGGTTCAGTATACATGCCAGTGCTGGATAGGGAAGTGTTCTATATAAGTGCAGGTGCCATATAGTTGCGGAGGTTCCACTTTTTGGGGCTATATTGCATATTGGTGCTTATGCCCAAAATATGCGATCCTGCCACATTTCCTGGAGCGTGGATGCTATATAGGTGCGGTGGTTCAGTATACATGCCAGTGCTGGATAGGGAAGGGTTCTTTATAAGTGCAGGTGCCATATAGTTGCGGAGGTTCCACTTTTTTGGGGCTATATTGCCATATTGGTGCTTATGCCCAAAATATGCGATCCTGCCACATTTCCTAGAGCGTGGGTTCCAGATCGTTGCGGTGATTCAATATACATGCAAGTGCTGTATAGGGAAGGTTTCTATATAAGTGCAGGTGTCATATAATTTCGGAGGTTCCACTTTTTTGAGGCTAGAGTGCCGTATTGTTGCTAGTGCCCAAGATGTGCGATCTTGCCACATTTCCTGGAGCGTGGATGCTATATAGGTGCGGTGGTTCAGTATACATGCCAGTGCTGGATAGGGAAGGGTTCTATATAAGTGCAGGTGCCATATAGTTGCGGAGGTTCCACTTTTTTGGGGCTATAATGCCATATTGGTGCTTATGCCCAAAAAAAACCCGATCTGTAGCGTGCAGGTGTGGGATAGCTGTCGTTTACCCATACTAGTATGAAGAGATTTCGTGTGCACCTCTAGCTATGCTCTGACTAAGCTCGCCGGATTGTCGGAGTTCGTTCTACTCTCTCCTATCACATACTGACACACACTCGCATAATGTTTTAGGTGCACATTAAACAATAAAAAAAAATAATAAAAAAAAGAAGAAACAAACATAAAACTAAAAACAGAATCCAGGTTTAACCGGAGCCAGGAATTGGTTATGGGACTAACAAGTTGGTTGTGGAAAGTGTGGACATACTTATCAATTACTCTACTCAAATGATGAGAAACTCCGGTGTTAGTGAGTATCTCTATCTTCTCTACCCTCCCGACCTATGCTATACAGGTAACCTGACCGTATAGACCCTTGAATAACGTTAAACAGTTATCATCCCACCACTTCGATCATGCCTTTCTGAGGGCGGAGTACTGAATTTAGAACATATTAGGGTTGTACTTCAAAATCAATATCATTATATATATATTTCATTAAATCCCTAATCATATAATTAAATTCTTGGGGGGGGGGGGGTTTTCTTAACTTATAATTAAATCCATTTTTGTTGTTTCTCGATAGCTTAATATATTAGTAAGGAATTGCGAAGAAATATTAAGAAAAATAAAGATTTAAAAATGACCATCATATATGGGTAACAGATTCTAAAGGGGTTAGAGGTACCAATACATTATGGTTACGGATTTATAAATGTGATATCAATAGAAAATTACATGTAACACGCAGGTTACTTCCCAGATCAGTGCATATATGTACTTGTTCTTATTTACAAACTCACAGCGCTTTTGGTAGGCTAGTGCCGCTTATTCCATCCGTGATCGTTGAGCTCAATGATGACGTTGGTGCATAATTCTAAGGAAAAGAAAAGATAATTAATACGAGTATATATGCACATGAGCGTACTAGAGTGTACTGCTTTGTAATCTCAAGGAAAATTAATGTTGCTCTCATACCGATTAGTTTCCAAAAACCATTATGTTGGCTGGGTTACATAACTAACTATAAAACTGTAAACATCGTGTGACGAAAGAGAATGGTTTTAGCCTGGCACATGAAATCTAGAGGAAAAAGGGGCGTGTGTTACATCCACGAGTAACTATGGTCCTCTATTGCCGTGATCGAGAGACATTTCAGCCAGGCTGAGTAGGACTGCGCCTCCGGAAGAATCCAGCAATAATGCAATCAATTCGAGTTCATTATTGGGTTTCGCTGGCGCAGCTAAATCAGTTGACGATGGGGTAAATTAACTCCTTAGCTGGGCTTCAGGTTGCCGATCCGATTCGACGTCGGTCTGCGGACTACACTTTCATTGGAGGCTCGATAAACGGGTGGCGTCAATGACGCCAAAAATAAGGGTCCGGAGGCGCCTCTTGGTTTTCGCCGGACAACGTCAAGCTGCAGGTTTCGCTGCTCGGTGCCTCCCACGGGTTTACTACTTGTCTTATCAATCCACCGGCAACACACCTCTCATAGACCACACCGTATATGCACTCCTATGCGACTGATGATCGCACGAGCGGTACCGTGGCTACGGGCCGCCGTCCTATAACACAAATTCTTATATATATATTTTACCACGAACACTTTCCAAATTAACCACGGACATACCAGCTATGTTTTCTTTCTTTACACTGCTTTCCTGGTTAATTACTCCTGATTCTGGGTCTTAATTAAAACTTGGTTCACGAGGTATGGCGTAGGTGCCAGAACTGTTCGTTGGCTAAATATATATATATATATATTTATTTATTCCCGAGTATAGCACAAACACGTCCGCTTTAATCAATCGATTCTTTGTCAATACTCCAGCCCATCTTCTGCAAGTTCAGCTAAGCGGTACCGACCCAAAGGCTCGAAGATCGGATGATATTTGGGGAATTTTAACTGCATCATCGGATGATCTTAGGAACTTTAACTGCATAATCGGATGATCTTTCGCCCAATTGAGCGAAATTTTGGTCAAGCTTTTAATCTATGCTCTCCCTACGCTACGCTACTCTCTTGGGTCAAGGTAAACGTGACGTCTTTCGCTTAAATGCGTGCGCTGCGCGCCGACTCTCTTTAGAAAGCTTTTCGGAAAGCTTTCAGCTTACGATCTACTTTCGGAGTTACTATGGCTCTGCACTTTTAAGCATTACCAAAAGAAAACTATGCTTATCCGTGATGTTCTGTACAAGTTCCCTAAATTCGGCCCCTACACCACAGTTGAAGACGTAATTGTTCTTACAATGAGACTTAAACTGAAGAAGGCCATTTACTAAGGTTTAAGCTGAATATCTTTCAAGTGATAGACTCCTAAGTTTTTCTTATCTTCGCTAGCTAATTGGTAATACATTGTCCCCACTCGGCGAATAACCTTGGCTGATCTAAACACAGGCGCCAGCTTAGCGCTGAACTTTTTTAAAGCGTTGCTCTGACAAAAATTCCGGGCATACACGACGTCTCCGACTTTAAGTTGACGGACCCGGCTACGTAAGTTGTATGTCCTCGCATTCTGCTCGTGTGATTCAGCTACGTTTTGTTGAGCGGCTTGTCGACATACTTGTACTACATCTGGATATTCGACTCTGGTGTCATTCGATAGGAAATTTAGTCGTCTAAGTAGTTCATAATCCTTCCCGTTTAGAATCATATTCTGCCCAAAAGCAAGAAAATATGGCGAATACCCTGTGCTTCTATGGATATTGGCTCGTAACGCTGCACTAATTTCAGGTAACTTGTTGTCCCAATTAGTATGATCTTTGCCGACGTACGCTCTTATAACCGCTAACACGGATCGGTTTAACCGTTCACTGGCATTGGCTTGCGGTGAGTATATTGCAGTGCAGCGGTGAGTTACCCCGAATCTGGTAAGAAATGACTTGAAATTCCCAGAGACAAACTGCGAACCATTATCGGTAAGTATAGTCTCAGGGACCCCCGAAAGTACTAAATAACATATTTTCTAGGAAGTCACACACCTTACTTGAGGTAAACTTCTTGAGCGGACATAAGAAATGAAATTTGGTGTTGTGATCTACAATTATTAAGATACCAATATTCCCTTGCTTGGAACGCGGATACGGGCCCAACAAATCTAGATAAAGCTTTTGAAAAGGTCTTTCTGAAATCATTGGCTTACCCATTGGTGGTCTTAGCACGACATTAGCACTTTTGGTCTGGCGACAAACGTCGCACTGTGATACATAGGCTCGTATTTGTGTAACCATTTTTGGCCAAAACAAGTACCTTTTCACTTTTTCAACGGTTTTCCCACTACCACTGTGGGAAGCGTCTGGGGGGTCATGAGCCCTGGAAATTATATCGCTGGTAAGGCCTGATGGAATCCAAAGCTTCCAAGTCTGTTTATCTGCTATCGCGTCCCCTGAAGATGGTTCGGTTCTTTTATACACCAAATTATCGTCAATTTTCAAATCGGGTAACTTAAGTTGATTAAGCCTTATGTGTTCTATTAGATCCATGTATTCTTTCGATTTAAACTCTGTAGAAGTAAGGTCGACTATGGGTCCGTTGCCGTTCAGTTCTCTTACCTCGGGTTCATCTTGGCTTGACAACGCGTCGGCCACTACGTTTTCGGACCCTTTACGATGTGATATTTGAAAATTAAATCCCTGTAATTTTATAGCCCAGCGGGCCAAGCGACCTGACAAATCTTTTTGCCTCATAAGCCATTGTAGGGACGCATGGTCCGTTATAACTTGGAAATCCTGTCCTTCTACGTAAGCTCTAAACTTCTTTATTCCTTTAATCACTGCCAAGCACTCGAGTTCAGTGACCGAATAGTTTCGTTGCGCCTTGGAAAGTTTCTCGGATATAAACGCTATAGGTAACTCTATCTCTTCCTCGTTTAATTGAGCTAGTACGCAGCCCAAACCAAAGGTGCTTGCGTCACATACTAACAAAAAGGGTTTCTTAAAATCGGGGGTGGCTAGGATTGGAGCAGATGTTAAGCAGGATCTGAGTTTATTGAAAGCTTCTTCAGCTGATGCGTTCCACTTAAGTGGTTGATGCTTTTTTAGTAGTTCCGTTAAGGGGTAGCTGACGGTGGCATAGTTATCGACAAAGCGTCTGTACCATCCAGCAAGTCCTAGAAATCTCCTTATCTGTTTCACGGTTTTTGGGATCGGGAACTCCATTATGGATTTTATTTTCCCCGGATCTGTCTTTAACTGACCATAACCTATTATGAACCCCAGATATTTAATCTCCCGTATACAAAAGTTTGACTTGGCTATATTAATCGTGAGATTTGCCTTACGCAAATGCATCGCTACCTCTTGTAACAGCACCAAGTGTGAATCAAAGTCATCTGAGAGCACCAGTAAATCGTCCAAATAGACAAAAACCCGATTCCTGAGGTGTGCAGGTATCACCTGATCCATAAGTCGGCACAACGTCTGAGCGGCATTAGTTAAGCCAAACGGCATTACCTTATACTGGTAAAGCAGCCTATTGGGAATGGTAAAAGCTGTATAGTGCCGAGATTTTTCTTCCAAAGGAATCTGCCAGTATGCGTGTTTCATGTCAAGTCCCGTTATGTATTTGGCTGGTGGTAATCTACTAAGAATGCCATCAATATGTGGTCAAGGGTAGTCATCTTTGCGAGTGTTCTTATTAATTTCTCGAGAATCTAAACATAATCGATTTTTCGTACCTTTCTTAACTAAAACGCAATTGCTACTCCAGGAGCTATTCGATTCCTCGATCACGTCTAATGCCAGCATTTTCTCCACTTCGTCAAACATTAACTTTTCCTTCGCGGGTGAAATCGGCCAATGGCGTTGTTTAACTGGTCTATCGGGTACCATTTCGATCGTGTGTTGGATAACTTTCGTACGTCCTAATCCTTCCCTTTCAAACGAAGGAAACGAATGGATCACGGATTCTAGTCTAACCTTTTGGTCTTTGCTTAGATCGTGTACTGGCGGTGATTCCGAAGCCCTGGTTTCATTTCCTACGTCTAATTCTTGTACCACAGATCTATCCGTTAAAAGTCTTGCTACAAGACCGAATTCTATCCAGAAATCAATCCCTAAATACACATTTTGTTTCAAGGCGGGTATTATGAAAAATTCTATCTCCTTAGTATGATCGCGAAAAGTTATGGGAACTGTAATTTTCGCTACTACTTTACAAGATTCATTATTGGCCGTTCGAATATTTCCGGAGCATTTCTTTGCCTTGGCGTGTTGCGCGAACGACTTAGCGGCTTCACTTCCAAGACAGCTTATCGTCGCCCCCGAATCTAGCAAGGCCATGAAGTTTTGTTCTTCTATGCTTAGTTCTATAAATAATCTGTTATCGGAGCTCAAAAGGACCGACGAGACAAGTCTTTTTCGCACCTTCTTTACCTTGGTCCAGAATTGCCTTAATCGTATGGTCGAAAGTTTTGGTTGATACTTTAATTCTAGCTTATCTGAACGGGAACTTTCACCATCTATATCTATCTCCTCCGTCTGGGTTTGTGCCTCTACAAGGGACCTATTAGATCGAATTTTTGGACAATCCGGGTTGGAGGTGTTTTCTTGGAAAGTTTGCTCTTTCATTCTGTCATCATTGCCGGATGCGTCAGAATGGTGTTGGTTTGCGCATCCCGCTTGCGGTTTTCCGATGGGTTACATTTTTCGCACTTTGGCTTAAAAGTATTTTTCGCCCCGCAGCCATAACAGAAGACTCGGCGTTCTGCTACGCAATCTTCAAACCGATGACCTGTTTTGTCGCAATTCCAGCAAACAAACCGCTTGCGGCGTAGCTCGGAGATACTCTCTTCTTCGAGTTCTTCTTCCTCACTCTGAATTTCTGATACGTGGGGTCTAGTTACCCTGTTTCTCTGTAGAAAGTTGCCAGCATCTTTACAGAAGTGTTCATGCTTTTTAACTTCCTCCCTCAACTCACTTCTATTCTGTATTTTTAAATGCAAAAGCTCATATCGCAGAGCACCTTTCGCATTCCGCTTAAGAATATCGATCAGCTTGAGTTCGCTTATCTCGTGTGAAAGTCGTGCCACTAACTTCTCAATGTCTGACTGAAAATCTTCGAAGGATTCGTTGTCCTTCTGTTGACGTTTCCGTATCATTTCCCAAAGGTCAAAATCATCTTTCTGATCGTCGAATCTTTGCCTAAACGCTGTACAGAACGATGACCAGGAGTATTGGTGGTTTCTTCGATGAAAATCCCAGAACCAATCGCTGGCTTTACCTGTGAAAAGCAGATGCAGATTGTCGCAAAGTAACTGGTCATCATTCCCCAGAGTCTGTCCTGTAAGAGCACGAACGCGATATAGAAATTCTTCTACGTGCATTGCGTCTCGAGAACCATCAAATTTAAGACGCCAGCTTAGTAGGATATTTGGCGCTTTTGCCGGTGCTACATTTCCGGCTGTTTGACTACTCCTAGGAGTTCTTCCTTGGGAATCGCCTCTAACCATGTAACCATTTTCTACCTCTCGTCTAACATTACTGTGTGACTCTGAGGGACCTCCGTTACCCGTAGCAGCCGCTGCGGCTAAATTCATATTGGAAAACTGGGCCTGTATAGTTTGTTCGATGGAAGTTTTTATGAACGAACTAAGGTTTTCCATCATAGATTTCTCCTGGTTTTGCATGACCGAATGGATGTAATTCGTAAGGTTTTCAGGTTGAGCGTTACTAAGTGACCTATTTCCGTTGCTACTAACCGACTGTCGACTCTCGGATAAATATTGATCTAAACTAGCTTGATACCTTGTTTGCATTCCTCGTTTAGGGGTTGCTCCTCGCCCTCCACCTCTGCTGTTTGTTCTCCCTTCTCTACGTAATAAGGTTGGATCTAGTTGTACCGTCCCATTGTCTTCGTTTCCCCGAACATTAGGTGGTATGGAGCCAGAGCTTAGGTGTAATTCTGCTGCTAGAGTATTATTTTCGTAACGCAGTCTACCAGGTTCGCATTCCGCCTTGCACACTGGACAAGACTTTTCGCTTTTCAAATGTTCGCATACGCACGTATTATGAAATCGGTGGTGACAAGGCGTGGTAGCTATTAACTGATCTTGCCGCAAATTTCCCTGGCAAATAATGCAAAACGAGTCTGGATTGATCAATGCCGAAGCTAAATTTTCATTACTTCGGTGGACCGCCATGATTTGTATGAATTTCTTAATAAAAAAAAATAATAATGAAAATAAAATTATGAAACTAATATGCAAATATGAGTTAACGAATATGAAATTTTTTTTTTTTTTTTATTTCTGTCGGTAATTACTTAATATGTTCGCCCTCTCCAGGCATGATCTAGGTGGTCTACCACTAACTGTACGTTTCGATTTGAATAGTTGAGTAATTAAGTTGTGTATGTTGGCCAGTTCTATTACCAGTTTTGAAGGTATAAGTCCGGATAATGGACAGTCTCTACTTATCATAAGTAGACGATCGTGATTCCTAAAATCTGTGACTTTTTCCTAACACAACTAGAATTTGATAAAGGAATCTCTACAGCCAAGCTCAAGATAATTTAATGAATATAACTTTGAGTCGGGGTATCCGTCTTTTGAATAACTCCCGCAGTTCCCTAAATCAACATCTTTAGCTATCTCGTTGGTGGAGTCCTATATCGTGATATCAGTATATTGTAACTACCTATATAAGCTAGTCCATCCGGAGGAAGAGACAACAGATTATACACAGGTCGACTTTTCCAACCATGAAAAATAGTCGTAGGTTCCGTATGCAACAGCTGTCGTACTCCCACCCGAAGAGATCTATCAGTATAGTATTACCAGAGAATTATTGTTTTGGATGGAATATAGAGCTATGGTGGAGCCTAGCCCCAGAATGACATGCCTCTGGTACTAAAGTTAAGTACCAACTTTACGAGAGACAATGTCCCTTCGGGCCCCACGTTGGGCGCCAATTATGTAGCGTGCAGGTGTGGGATAGCTGTCGTTTACCCATACTAGTATGAAGAGATTTCGTGTGCACCTCTAGCTATGCTCTGACTAAGCTCGCCGGATTGTCGGGGTTCGTTCTACTCTCTCCTATCACATACTGACACACACTCGCATAATGTTTTAGGTGCACATTTAAAAATAATAAAAAAATAATAAAAAAAAGAAGAAACAAACATAAAACTAACAACAGAATCCAGGTTTAACCGGAGCCAGGAATTGGTTATGGGACTAACAATGTAACGGTTGCGGTGGGACAATACCGATTCAAAATAGGTTATCGCTATGGTGCTCGGATATCGCATGCAATAACCGTGGGCCAATTATCGCTGCAGGGCATAGTATAGTTGGGGTGGGTGCAAGCAAGCTCGAGGTAGGGAACAGCTGAGCTGAGCTGCCGTAAGTGCTGTGCAGCGCATCGCAACGGAGCTTTCGAAGCCGAGCTTTAAGATCGGTAAGCTCGTATTTAAGCAGTGCAAAGGCACCAGAACGTTCTCTTTCGAAAATTTGAATCTGTGCAGCCGGTGGCTATCTCCGCTTCGGTAAAAAAATATATACATAACTAAATCGACCACGTGTAATCCCAAAAGAAAAGAAAAGTAAGAAAATAAAACCCAAATAAGTGCCAGAAAGACAAACCGAAAAGAAATAAAACGGAACGGTGGGCGCGCCGCAAAAATCGGGCGAAAATTAATAACCGTGCGCCGAGAAAACTGGCAAGAAACTACCTTGGCGAAAAGTGCATATTTGCCTCGCCTCGCCAGCAAGTGTTGTTCTTGGTGCAAACCCGTGCGTCCCACAGCTCGGCCAGGAGAACCCAACACTCGTGTCTCCGTGGAAAAGTCCGGAAAAACCGGTATGTAAAAGTGCCCTGTAGGGAAAATGTAGATTTTTTTTTCTAAGCCCTCGTGGTTTTGGTTCTGTTTCGCCCATAGGGCCCTGGCACCGAGCGGTAGCCACCCGGCTCTACCAAAGTTCTGCCCCCACCCACACCAATTTCCCACCCTTGACGGGAGTACTCTTCGGAGTCGACCTTGGTGTGGGGCCGAGATTTTTTTTCCCCTTTTGGAGTCGTTGAAGCATCCACCTGCCCGGCGACATAACCTCCACCGGCCCTAACCCTTGCGCCATATCTAATGTACGCGCATAGAGGGCATCGAGGGCATAGAGATCACCCCCCCCTATGCGCCGCTAACTCGCTGTCTGCGACGGCCTAGAAGACGCCGCCACGGATCCGGACCGAGATTTCGTAGCATAGTGTAGTTTTAATTGTAATTTTTCTTGTTCTTTCTAAGCACTTATATTCTTTAACTCTGAGGCACAGTCCTACCTCGCTAGGCGTGAATGTGCCAGTTCCCAAAACGGAATTTATTTTTGCGGGTTGGAGACCGAACGATTTAATCATAAAATAACAGACTACAAAAAAAAAAAATCCTTTTTCATACAATGCTGCTAAGCTTGCATTGCTCGCATTCCCTGCATTCTTTTAATGCATGGAGACGTAGCCAAGCAATGCACTAACCAACATAGAAAAAAAATCTCCTCAACCCAGAAAAAAAAAATTTAAATAAATTTATAATGTTAAATTAAATTTCGGTTTGGCTCACCGTTGCTGATCGCTGGTATGACCCCTGCTGCTTTTGAATAATTTTTTTTGATTTTTATTTTTTTCCTTTATACATACCTAATTTACTTATTTCTAATATCTTATATTATATTCCTATCTTATCTAATTATACTCCACCATTTATATATACCTATATCTATAAAATTTTTTTTTAGGGATTAAGCCTCCTATTTTTTTTTCATTCCATTCATTTTTTTTCTTGAGTTGCCTGCTGATTGTAGTGCAAGACTTGTGTTATGTTAAGAAGTGAAACTTGGTTTGCTAGTTTTGATTGAAGCAACATGTCTATGATGAAGTACAACGAAATATATTGAATTGTATTAGCAATGAACATGGAGTAGACTTATAATTTCCTAGGGACAGGGTGACCTAATGGGGTAGGGTAAGAATATTAGGGATTTCCAGAACCTTCGCACCCCTGGAAATCATGGAAGGGTGGGTATAGAATCGTGTGGGTCGACTTCCATCGCAAGACCTCACGCCCGCGAGAGTTTGGAACACGCCGACGAAAGCCCCTGGTACTTTCGGGTACGCCCTATGATTGTGCATGTAATGTCCGTTATGCTCGGAAGAGGCATAGTGTTGTTTTCGGAGTTCGCTCCCTGTAGAGTCACGGGATTCTAACATTTTAAAGTTTATGTAGTAGGAGTCGAGACGCGGTCAAACGAACCCCCCCCCCAAGTTACCGAATGAGCACGGAATGACCTCGACATCCCCTCCAATCCATCCCCTACTCACGTATAGAAATATATCGTGGAATTGTTACATAAATTTTTGGCGCCCAACGTGGGGCAGGTTTTTTTTCAATGCTAGCTACTGTCTATACCCAGTTGGACGCGAGGGTGTAACGTTGTTACATACATTTTTTGCGCCCAACGTGGGTCACTAGCAAAAGTTATAGTGACAGTAGAAAGTATTGGTCACTTTAGAAACAAAATCAGCTATTGGCTCGTCCCACCTATTGCTCGTTTGTATTCATATGCTTAATGCTGACTTTAGTTTTCTCTAAACGATCTGGGCATTGCTCTGATACAATTTCAGAATATTGCGAATTCTGCTTGGATCCTAATACTGGTTGTTCCTCTGAGTTGGGAATTGGGAAGTCGTCGAGTCTACGACGAAGGGAAGCTTAAGTGATAGTCCGGAATTAAGAAAGTAGTTCCCATGCTGACGCATCCTGTCGGGCTAGTCAAACTTGTTGTCTGGAATGTGTATATATGCTGCTTGCGTATTCATACCGAACAAGCGAGATTGGTTTAGGTCGCGTCCTTCAAGCTACAGTTAATTCAGCGGATATTAGTTTCAATCGATTGAATTGTGAGGTTGATTCGGAGTTGGTATTGTTACTCTTTGCGCATAGCATACGGTTGCATACAATTGCAGAATGTTGCATATTTGGTTTAGGCCGGATATCAGTACTGATTGTCCCTGTTCGGGTGATGGAAGCACAGAGATTGCGGTCCCAGATTTGGTCTTCACTCATACCCTTACCAGTGGCGTGTATTATTCCAGTGGCAGCGGTGGCTGCATATGGTTGTCTGGAACTAGCGCGTATGCTGCTTGCGTATCCTTGCCGAATCATATGTGGACACTTAAACCAGTGCACTGATACTAAGACAATGCAAATTAGAAACCATAGCCCAAACAAAATCCATTCTTTTGTCGCTGTTCCAAAGATTCGCAACTCCTATCCCTATCTTATTATGTCGCCCATTAAATGTCACCCTAGGAAAAATTTGGTAGAATATAGAAAACAAATAATAATAAAAAAATCTTATAAAAAATGCCGCTGCGACATAGTCCTCAGTAAAACAATCCGCTGAGTTCGGAAAACTTTTGCGGCATTTGTTGCTCCGAAATGTCCAATACTCAGCCGTGTTTTTGTACTCCTTGCAATCACGTTTTCCATAAAGCATGTCTGGAAGAATGGTTCCCGCATCACGATGAGTGTCCGAACTGTAGCCGAGTATGTACGTTATCTCAAGAAAAACTAGTTGTTGGCAATTGTTTTCCAAACAAGCCGCAGCCGGAACCAACAGAATTACCCGGTCCCTCGGGAATTACTACTCGAAGTCTTGCCAAAGCTTTGGAGGTCACACAGACCCCGGCAAATGGACATTTTCAGCCAGAGACGGGAAAGATATCCGAGGGAAATGGCAAGAATACCCAATTGAGCCAAATTCCAACTGTAGGTTCAGTCCCGGTAGAACGAACCACTAGGCCCACTCGGTCCAAAAGAATTCGAGCACCAGCCAAAAAGCAGGTCCCGAAGATCCCGCCAGGTCGATCTTCCGGTCCGGAAGTAGTGTGTTTGTCGGGATTGGATGCTAGCCATAGCTCCAACCAGACTGAAGCTCCGTCAGCTAATGTCGCCACTCACTCTAGCCCTTGGGAAGCACCCAATGCACGGACAGCCCCTCCAAGCCAGGGGTTGGACTTGGATGTCCTCCAACAGATAATTGAGCGCACTGTGGCCAGAGCCATATCCACTTTGCAGATTCAGCCGCCAGCGAGTCCGCAGGAAGGGTATGCGAGGCCAAATATCACAACACCAGTTTCATGTATAAACAGCATGACTAGCCTGCGAACGGCCAAGACGGCCAACATTATGCAAAAGTGGAATGTTCCTTTTGATGGTTCTACCGAAGGTTTAGGGGTAGAAGAATTCATTTACCGAGTCAAAACATTAACCGATGAAACCTTGGATAGCGATTTTCTCGGCCTTTGCAAACATTTGCACATCTTGCTGGTTGGAAAAGCGCGCGATTGGTATTGGAGATACCACAAGCAGGTAGATCGCATCGTTTGGACAGAATTTTGTACAGCTCTTAGACAACAATATAAAGACTATCGTTCTGAGTTTATGAGCAAGGAATTGATTCGAGCTCGAAAGCAACACGTCGGAGAACCCTTCGTCGCTTTTCACGACGCCGTGGCTGGTCTTATAGATAAATTTGGCATTAAAATGGCGGAAGAGGAATTAATAGAAATATTAAAAGCAAATTTGCTTCCCGGAACCCGTCACAAAATCTTATATCAGTCCATTAGCTCAGTTGGTCAATTGAGAAGATTAGTACAGATGCATGAAAATCTAGTGCAGGAGTTACAGAAATCTGACAAGTCTCGGACACCGGTCGGCCGCCGTTCGATACATAGTCTGGAGGAATCGCGCCCTGAAAGCGATCAAGAAGAGTATGAGGATATCAGCGTAGAGGCCATTCAAAGTTCGACGGCTAAGCGTTCTTGTTGGAATTGTGAGGAGCTTGGACATGTGTGGGAAAATTGTATGGCAGATAGGCGGATATTTTGTTACGGCTGTGGAGCTCCGAATGTTTATAAGCCGCAGTGCCAAACATGCATTCGTAGAGCTTCGGAAAACCGTCAGAAGGGTGCATCCAACAACAGCAGGATGCCCCCAAAAAACCACCATTAATCTTGCCCGTTGACTTAGAGGGAGACAAGAAGAGTTTGGCTTCTTGTTGTGAGAAAAGAAAGGAAACGAATACGATCGTAAAGAGAAGTTTTCGGTTTTTACCCTATCCCGAACGGATTCATAAATATTTAGAGGTTCGAAACAGAATTTTTAATGAAAAACCACATGAAGCCCCAAAACGAATCCAGCGTTTAAGAAAATATTATGATAATGTCAAAAATAACCGTAGACTGTTAGTTTCCGCTATTATTAATAGTCCCAAGGATATGCGCAGTTATGCCGAAGTATCCTTTCTGGGTCGAACAGAACAGGGGCTGTTAGACACCGGCGCAAGTATCAGCTGTATAGGTGCTGAAGTAGCTCAGACTGATTTTTCATCCTTTTCTGAATATAAACTAATAAAAGCCACTGCAAAAACTGCAGATGGCCAAAGTCAACAGATAATGGGGGTATTAAATGTCATCATGCGTTATCGAACTATCGAGAAACCCATGAAGTTATATATAATTCCATCCCTGACACAAAATCTAATCCTAGGTCACGATTTTTGGAGATCCTTTTCGCTGGCCCCAGACATCATTGCAGCTGTCGAGATAAGCTCGAAAGACGATGAGGCAGCCGAACCAGATCCCTTACGGTATCCTTTAACTATGCCGCAAAACCAACAACTCGAGGTAGTTAAACAGTTATTTCCCAACGCGACGGAGGGACTAGGTCGTACGGCCTTGCTTAAGCATCATATCGATGTAGGTCAGGCCGCCCCCGTAAAACAACGCTTTTACCCGGTTAGCCCAGCTGTGGAAAAGTTGCTTTATGCTGAGGTAGATCGCATGCTCCAACTAGGCGTTATCGAACCGTCATCCAGTGCTTGGAGTTCGCCAATGCGACTGGTTCTCAAGCCCAACAAAGTCCGGCTGTGTCTCGATGCTCGAAGACTGAATGAAGTCACCCGTAAGGATGCCTACCCATTACCAAGTATCGATGGTATTTTTGCCCGGTTGCCCAAGGCAAATATCATAACCAAGCTGGACCTAAAAGATGCATATTGGCAGATCGAACTCTCTGAGGATTCCAAGGCACTAACTGCTTTTACGGTCCCGGGAAGGCCTTTATATCAGTTTAAGGTTAGGCCTTTTGGCCTGTGTAACGCTCCATCCACTATGTGTCGTTTGATGGATGAGATCATTCCCCCGGATTTGCGTTACTGCGTCTTTGGATACTTGGACGATCTCTGCATCGTATCAGCAGATTTCTCTTCCCATCTAGCCGTGCTGGTACGACTCGCTGAACAGTTCAGAAAAGCCAACCTGACTCTGAATATTAAGAAGAGTCAGTTCTGTGTCACCAGCGTAAATTATCTTGGATACGTCATCAGTAATGGAGGTATTTGCACTGAATCTAAAACAGGTTCGCGGCTTTCTTGGGGTCTGCGGCTGGTACCGTAGATTCATCCAGAATTTCTCTGAGCTATCCTGTCCTATCACCGAGCTTCTTTCTAACAAAAAGAAATTTATTTGGACCCCGGAAGCACAAGTCGCAATGGACTCTTTAAAAACCGTGTTGACTTCTGCTCCAGTGCTCGAAAACCCAGACTTCGAACAGAAATTTTTCCTCCACTGTGATGCTAGTGATTTTGGTATAGGAGCCGTGCTCGTGCAATTGGTGGATCTGCAGGAAAAGCCAATAGCGTTTATGTCGAAAAAACTAAGTCGTGCGCAACGTAACTGTAGCGTTACGGAGCGCGAGTGCTTGGCCGTAATTCTGGCCATCGAAAAGTTCCGTTGCTATCTGGAACTGCAGGAATTCGAAGTGGTTACTGATCATTCCAGTTTGTTGTGGCAAATGCGCCAGCAAAACGTGTCGGGGAGGTTAGCTCGATGGATTTTTAGATTGCAGCAATTTAAATTCTCGATATCGCACCGAAAAGGAAAAGATCACATTGTCCCCTATGCTCTTTCCCGATTACATGAACCGGAAGTATCCGCAGTAGAGATGAGTCCTGTGATAGATCTCGAATCCGATGCCTTTCAGGATGAGAGCTACCAACTGTTAAAAGAACAGTTGTAATATTCGACGCTTGTCGTGCCTTTTATTTGAATTATGAACGGCTAACTCCCAAAATTACAGCCTAAAACTAGGCAGAAAAAAATTCGAGTTGCAGAGCTTGTGAGCTTTAACCATACATAGATTATCAGCTGTTTTGCGACCAAGTGGCAACACTAAGATATGCAATTTTTCTGCTTTGCACTATATTTCATTAAATATTGCTGTGGCTGGATTCTGTATAACAGAAGAAGACCATAGAAGGTGTGGAAAAAACGTGGGTTGCTGTACCTAGTAGTCCCAGCCTCTGTCTTTTTCACCTCGTGGCCGTCAGAGTGACCGGCAGTGGAAAAAGAAGTCTTCTTGAGCTGACCCAGCTCTCTAAAACAAGGTCAAGCCAAAGTCAAAGCCTAGTGCAAGTGCCAAGTGCGGCTCAAAGTGACCATTGAATTTGAGTGGACGCGCCAGTTATATATCGCCAATACTGGGGCAGCCGTTCGACCATTTGGAAACGAGCGCCCCCAGTGTATCAACATTTTTCGAAACAGTGGTGCAATTCTGTTGAGGTAATTATCCACCCAGCTGCAGCGACCCGTTGAAAAATGTTCTGTTCTTTCCGTGTAGGATTAGCACCACTAGTATCTACGTATTGAAACGCTGGTCTAGAAGATACGGATTGGTTATTCCCGGAGACCTCTTGGCCACGTGCCCGTACCACCGTTCGGTAGCCGAGGGCATGGACTTGCTCCTCAAGTAAACCCGATCGGTGTGCTCTGCAATCTTCGCCTGGACAAGTTCGACCCATGGGGATGAGCTGAGTGACTCTTCAAATAAACCAGTCCCCCCACGAGCAATCCAGTGTGCGAGTGTACCTAACCTCACGCCGCAGATGGACCGCGGTCATTGACCCCTGGCATCGGAAGCAGCTGATGTTACCTGCGCCCGGTACAATCGTGTGCCACCTTCAGACCTCGAGTAGGAACTCGGTCTCCAGCCGGGAAGCATCGAACCCGCATCGGATTTAGTTATATTTTCTATCTTTCTTTCGAAATTAGACCCGATATGCGAAACCCTGTTTTTTTTTATCCGCTTTCTGTTTAATAATGTTCTTTTGATACGGCAAAACTGTGCAAAAGCCAAGTAAATACGGTATAAATAAAAAGGGAATTCCTGTCCATGGGCTAAGTCGAACTTGAACAAATGAGTAGTGTATTAATACCGATTATTTTTACAGTTTTTGATTTTGGTTGCCACGCATTCATCTCATCATCTATGCAGATACTCATCACAATCACACACATCATCATACTCATCCACCCATCAAATCACCTCATCCAACACACAACGAAAGATCTTTCTGCGTGGGAGTCAAAGTTATTAATCGTTTCGTAAGTGATTATAAGAAAAAAAAAAAAACAAGTAAGCCATCTGAAAAGAATGAATGTGCGGTAACTATTCGTTGGTCTTCAACCATGATCACGGTTTTATACACGTATTACTCATGCCTTTAAACGACTTTCCATATACCCGATTTTTGTCTGGTTTTGGCACTGACCAAGCTACCGTAATGACATATGAAGTTTCCTTGTTCCTATGATGAACACGTAACCTATTTCTTGCATCTATATATACATACTACTAATCATTTTTATAGATTTAAGAACATTAGACCCTACCTCGCCCCTATGATACTCTTGATACTAGTAATACCCTATAAATGTAAGACGATACCGAATAGCAGGCTTATACTAGGGACTAGGTTCTATTAGCGTTAGGTTTTATAGGAATTTAAATGAAGAATTATGGATTGTTTAAATAAAGTAGTTTTGGAAATGAACCATGGCTAAATAGACTATATCGGAACCATGCAACCTCGAAAGATGGAGATGTGACCCACCGCAGTCTTTGTTGGAGGGATCCTGACGATTAATAGGTGGCCCTGAAGGATCATGGTAGGGTGGGCGTTCTCGCCAATGGGCGATACCGCAGCCGACAAAGATCTGACCGGTGATCTTCTTCGTTCACGTGTACATGCTGATCTGTCCCTTTGACCCCCCTGTATCCCGTTTCCTAGTATCCTTTCCCTACTCGTACGCGATTTTTTTTTTATAAATTCTTATCTCGACCATTTGCCAGAGCTATAAATGGGTAGTAAAATTTCCTCCATGCCCACACCCCGCCGACCAGAGACAAAAGCCGAAGCCAGCGCGTACTTCCTACTCCCGTTTACTTATCATCAGCTCTCTAACCTGTACGTTGTATGCTACAGGTAAAGACAAATTTTAAATGGCAATTGGTTCGAAAAGTCTGTCACGATTTTATGGCAGGGTTTCTTAAAAAATTTGTAAATTTGGCGCCCAACGTGGGGCCCTTCTTCGGCTTGCCCCGACCAAGAAAGTTTTATAAAGTCATCAACACTAATGCGAGCTGCATCTCAATGCAGTGTCACAAGACTTATTCCTTCATCCATTAATTCCCAACAGATATACATGGTCGTGCATTGTCTGGGTGATTGACTTCGAGTAGCTGGATTGCGTAGCAGTTTCTAAAAGACTTTAAAGCCCCGCGCTCGAGGTTAATCAAATTACTAGGCATAGTAACGAACCTGTAGTATCTGGCCGGATAGGCCACTCCGCTAAATAGCGCGTTCTAATGTTTCGGTCGGATTTAGGTTTCAAAGTGGATTAGCTCTACTGCCTACCCACCAAGATGGGAGCGTGTTGTTTGGGGGATGAACTTGTCCATACCGTTGCTGATCATTGTCTGCCGTTTTGGCCTGGATCAGGTTAGTCAGTGGCTTAGAGCTAGGGCCTGCCCGCGAACGAAGCCAATAGAATCGGAGATGGTATATTTCCTGGGTCAGCATAACCTTGTCTTCTTCTTCAGTTTTTCTATTGTTGTTCCGTTTTTTTTTTTGTTTGACAGACGTAGGTGGAATGGCTCTACTGTATTGTGGTTCTGGACGACCTACAGTTTTTGCGACCTACAGTATAAGTAGAGGGCCATCGGTTTGTCAGGGTTTCGGATTGCTCGGATATCCGTCAGTGGTGTAGAACTACCGAACGGTCCCAGTTCATCCGATGACTCATTGTACTGATTGTTGATTGTTAATAATATCACCAGAGTCAGTGGGGGACACACTCCTATTAGACGAATGTTGCATGGTTTCCGAATTTTGTGGATACAGAGTAGATATATCGATCGTTAAAAGTTAATAATCGAGAGTAGAAAAGAAAATCATATATTAGTAAAATTAGGATAGGATGTCATTGGATTGGAGTTTTGACGAGATTGATCAAAACGACCATTCCGATATTATCTGTTGTATTTGCGTAAGACAGGTAGAATATCGGACACAGCTTTTAAGAACAAGTTGTAACCACGTATTTCATTTAGTTTGTTTTAATACGAGAAGAGGTGAAAAGACCGTGTGCCCGGCGTGCAACAAGCCCCTACAATCATCCGCTCCTAGCTTAGCTGAGGAATTAGCCGTAGCGCAGGCGTCCGCCTCGAACGTAGAGTCTTCTCAGCTTCGAATGAGAACCAGATCACAGCGTGTGACAGCAGGTCCAGCTGCGAATACTGAAAATTTACCTTCCGTTGGTCCAACTGAAGTCGGTGTACCAATCATGCCAGTTCAGAGTAGCGAGCCAGCGAATGAAGCAAGCCCAGGCTTGGCGCTTCCCGCTTGACGGACGCTATGGGTCAAATCGGGTTGTTGTCTCAAGCCATGACTCAAATGACTCAGACTATGGAAATAGGATTCCAACGTTTGGCAAGTCCAACGGTTGTAGCGTGCAGGTGTGGGATAGCTGTCGTTTACCCATACTAGTATGAAGAGATTTCGTGTGCACCTCTAGCTATGCTCTGACTAAGCTCGCCGGATTGTCGGGGTTCGTTCTACTCTCTCCTATCACATACTGACACACACTCGCATAATGTTTTAGGTGCACATTTAAAAATAATAAAATAATAATAATAAAAAAAAAAAAGAACCAAACATAAAACTAACAACAGAATCCAGGTTTAACCGGAGCCAGGAATTGGTTATGGGACTAACAAGTTGGTTGTGGAAAGTGTGGACATACTGATCAATTACTCTACTCAAATGATGAGAAACTCCGGTGTTAGTGAGTATCTCTATCTTCTCTACCCTCCCGACCTATGCTATACAGGTAACCTGACCGTATAGACCCTTGAATAACGTTAAACAGTTATCATCCCACCACTTCGATCATGCCTTTCTGAGGGCGGAGTACTGAATTTAGAACATATTAGGGTTGTACTTCAAAATCAATATCATTATATATATATATTTCAATAAATCCCTAATCATATAACTAAATTCTTGGGGGGGGGGTTTTCTTAACTTATAATTAAATCCATTTTTGTTGTGTCTCGATAGCTTAATATATTAGTAAGGAATGGCGAAGAAATATTAAGAAAAATAAAGATTTAAAAATGACCATCATATATGGGTAACAGATTCTAAAGGGGTGAGAGGTACCAATACATTATGGTTACGGATTTATAAAGGGAATATCAATAGAAAATTACATGTAACACGCAGGTTACTTCCCAGCTCAGTGCATATATGTACTTGTTCTTATTTACAAACTCACAGCGCTTTTGGTAGGCTAGTACCGCTTTTTCCATTCGTGATCGTTGAGCTCAATGATGACGTTGGTGCATAATTCTAAGGAAAAGAAAAGATATTTAATACGAGTATATGTGCACATGAGCGTACTAGAGTGTACTGCTTTGTAATCTCAAGGAAAATTAATGTTGCTCTCATACCCATTAGTTTCCAAAAACCATTATGTTGGCTGTGTTACATAACTAACTATAAAACTGTATACATCGTGTGACGAAAGAGAATGGTTTTTAGCCTGGCACATGAAATCTAGAGGAAAAAGTAACTATGGTCCTCTATTGCCATGATCGAGAGACATGTCAGCCAGGCTGAGTAGGACTGCGCCTCCGGAAGAATCCAACAATAATGCAATCAATTCGAGTTCATTATTGGGTGTCGCTGGCGCAGCTAAATCACTTGAAGATGGGGTAAATTAACTCCTTAGCTGGGCTTCAGGTTGCCGATCAAATTTGACGTCGGTCTGCGGACTACACTCTCATTGGAGGCTCGATAAACGGGTGGCGTCAACGGCGCCAAAAATAAGGGTCCGGAGGCGCCTCTTGGTTTTCGCCGTGCATCCACACGGTTGTTGAGGCTTTCGACGGACAACGTCAAGCTGCAGGTTTCGCTGCTCGGTGCCTCCCGCGGGTTTACTACTTGTCTTATCAATCCACCGGCAACACTCCTCTCATAGACCACACCGTATATGCACTCCTATGCGACTGATGATCGCACGAGCGGTACCGTGGCTACGGGCCGCCGTCCTATAACACAAATTCATATATATATATTTTACCACGAACACTTTCCAAATTAATCACGGACATACCAGCTATGTTTTCTTTTCTTTACACTGCTTTCCTGGTTAATTACTCCTGATTCTGGGTCTTTATTGAACTCGGTTCACGAGGTATGGCGTAGTTGCCAGAACTGTTCGTTGGCTAAATATATATATATATATATTTATTTATTCCCGAGTATAGCACAAACACGTCCGCTTTAATCAATCGATTCTTTGTCAATACTCCAGCCCAACTTCTGCAAGTTCAGCCAAGCGGTACCGAACCAAAAGCTCGAAGATCGGATGATATTTGGGGAATTTTAACTGCATAATCGGATGATCTTAGGAACTTTAACTGCATAATCGGATGATGTTGGGAATTTAAACTGCATAATCGGATGATCTTTCGCCCATTTGAGCGAACTTTTGGGCAAGCTTTTAATCTATGCTCTCCCTACGCTACGCTACTCTCTTGGGTCAAGGTAAACGTGACGTCTTTCGCTTAAATGCGTGCGCTGCGCGCCGGCTCTCTTTAGAAAGCTTTTCGGAAAGCTTGCAGCTTACGATCCACTTTCGGAGTTACTATGTCTCTGCACTTTTAAGCATTACCAAAAGAAAACTATGCTTATCCGTGATGTTCTATACTCGTTCCCTTAATTCGGCCCCTACACCACAGTTGAAGACGTAATTGTTCTCACAATGAGACTTAAACTGAAGAAGGCCATTTACTAAGGTTTAAGCTGAATATCTTTCAAGTGATAGACTCCTAAGTTTTTCTTGTCTTCGCTAGCTAATTGGTAATACATTGTCCCCACTCGGCGAATAACCTTGGCTGATATAAACACAGGCGCCAGCTTAGCGCTGAACTTTTTTAAAGCGTTGCTCTGACAAAAATTCCGGGCATACACGACGTCTCCGACTTTAAGTTGACGGACCCGGCTACGTAAGTTGTATGTCCTCGCATTCTGCTCGTGTGATTCAGCTACCTTTTGTTGGGCGGCTTGTCGACATACTTGTACTACATTTGGATATTCGACTCGGGTGTCATCCGATAGGAGATTTAGGCGTCTAAGTAGTTCATAATCCTTTCCGTTAAGAATCATATTCTGCCCAAAAGCAAGAAAATATGGCGAATACCCTGTGCTTCTATGGATATTGGCTCGTAACGCTGCACTAATTTCAGGTAACTTGTTGTCCCAATTAGTATGATCTTTGCCGACGTACGCTCTTATAGCCGCTAACACGGATCGGTTTAACCGTTCACTGGCATTGGCTTGCGGTGAATATATGGCAGTGCAGCGGTGAGTTACCCCGAATCTGGTAAGAAATGACTTGAAATTCCCAGAGACAAACTGCGAACCATTGTCGGTAAGTATAGTCTCAGGGACCCCGAAAGTACTAAATAACATATTTTCTAGGAAGTCACACACTTTACTTGAGGTAAACTTTTTGAGCGGACATAAGAAATGAAATTTGGTGTTGTGATCTACAATTATTAAGATACCAATATTCCCTTGCTTGGAACGCGGATACGGGCCCAACAAATCTAGATAAAGCTTTTGAAAAGGTCTTTCTGAGATCATTGGCTTACCCATTGGTGGTCTTAGCACGACATTAGCACTTTTGGTCTGGCGACAAACGTCGCATTTTGATACATAGGCTCGTATTTGTGTAACCATTTTTGGCCAAAACAAGTACCTTTTCACTTTTTCAACGGTTTTCCCAATACCACTGTGGGAAGCGTCTGGGGGGTCATGAGCCCTGGAAATTATATCGCTGGTAAGGCCTGATGGAATCCAAAGCTTCCAAGTTTGTTTATCTGCTATCGCGTCCCCTGAAGATGGTTCGGTTCTTTTATACACCAAATTATCGTCAATTTTCAAATCGGGTAACTCAAGTTGATTAAGCCTTATGTGTTCTATTAGATCCATGTATTCGTTCGATTTAAACTCTGTAGAAGTAAGGTCGACTATGGGTCCGTTGCCGTTCAGCTCTCTTACCTCGGGTTCATCTTGGCGTGACAACGCGTCAGCCACTACGTTTTCGGATCCTTTACGATGTGATATTTGAAAATTAAATCCCTGTAATTTTATAGCCCAGCGGGCCAAGCGACCTGACAAATCTTTTTGCCTCATAAGCCATTGTAGGGACGCATGGTCCGTTATAACTTGGAAATCCTGTCCTTCTACGTAAGCTCTAAACTTCTTTATTCCTTTAATCACTGCCAAGCACTCGAGTTCAGTGACCGAATAGTTTCGTTGCGCCTTGGAAAGTTTCTCGGACATAAACGCTATAGGTAATTCTATCCCTTCCTCGTTTAATTGAGCTAGTACGCAGCCCAAACCAAAGGTGCTTGCGTCACATATTAACAAAAAGGGTTTCTTAAAATCGGGGGTGGCTAGGATTGGAGCAGATGTTAAGCAGGATTTGAGTTTATTGAAAGCTTCTTCAGCTGATGTGTTCCACTTAAGTGGTTGATGCTTTTTTAGTAGTTCCGTTAAGGGGTAGCTGACGGTGGCATAGTTATCGACAAAGCGTCTGTACCATCCAGCAAGTCCTAGAAATCTCCTTATCTGTTTCACCGTTTTTGGGATCGGGAACTCCATTATGGATTTTATTTTCCCCGGATCTGTCTTTAACTGGCCATAACCTATTATGAACCCCAGATATTTAATCTCCCGTATACAAAAGTTTGACTTGGCTATATTAATCGTGAGATTTGCCTTACGCAAATGCATCGCTACCTCTTGTAACAGCACCAAGTGTGAATCAAAGTCATCTGAGAGCACCAGTAAATCGTCCAAATAGACAAAAACCCGATTCCTGAGGTGTGCAGGTATCACCTGATCCATAAGTCGGCACAACGTCTGAGCGGCATTAGTTAAGCCAAACGGCATTACCTTATACTGGTAAAGCGGCCTATTGGGAATGGTAAAAGCTGTATAGTGCCGAGATTTTTCTTCCAAAGGAATCTGCCAGTATGCGTGTTTCATGTCAAGTCCCGTTATGTATTTGGCTGGTGGTAATCTACTAAGAATGCCATCAATATGTGGTAAAGGGTAGGCATCTTTGCGAGTGTTCTTATTAATTTCTCGAGAATCTAAACATAATCGATTTTTCGTACCTTTCTTAACTAAAACGCAATTGCTACTCCAGGAGCTATTCGATTCCTCGATCACGTCTAATGCCAGCATTTTCTCCACTTCGTCAAACATTAACTTTTCCTTCGCGGGTGAAATCGGCCAATGGCGTTGTTTGACTGGTCTATCGGGTACCATTTCGATCGTGTGTTGGATAGCTTTCGTACGTCCTAATCCTTCCCTTTCAAACGAAGGAAACGAATGGATCACGGATTCTAGTCTAACCTTTTGGTCTTTGCTTAGATCGTGTACTGGCGGGGATTCCGAAGCCCTGGTTTCATTTCCTACGTCTAATTCTTGTACCACCGATCTATCCGTTAAAAGTCTTGCTACAAGACCGAATTCTACCCAGAAATCAATCCCTAAATACACATTTTGTTTCAAGGCGGGTATTATGAAAAATTCTATCTCCTTAGTATGATCGCGAAAAGTTATGGGTACTGTAATTTTCGCTACTACTTTACAAGATTCATTATTGGCCGTTCGAATATTTCCGGAGCATTTCTTTGCCTTGGCGTGTTGCGCGAACGACTTAGCGGCTTCACTTCCAAGGCAGCTTATCGTCGCCCCTGAATCTAGCAAGGCCATGAAGTTTTGTTCTTCTATGCTTAGTTCTATAAATAATCTGTTATCGGAGCTCAAAAGGACCGACGAGACAAGTCTTTTTCGCACCTTCTTTACCTTGGTCCAGAATTGCCTTAATCGTATGGTCGAACGTTTTGGTTGATACTTTAATTCTAGCTTATCTGAACGGGAACTTTCACTATCTATATCTATCTCCTCCGTCTGGGTTTGTGCCTCTACAAGGGACCTATTAGATCGAATTTTTGGACAATCCGGGTTGGAGGTGTTTTCTTGGAAAGTTTGCTCTTTCATTCTGTCATCATTGCCGGATGCGTCAGAATGGTGTTGGTTTGCGCATCCCGCTTGCGGTTTTCCGAGGGGTTACATTTTTCGCACTTTGGCTTAAAAGTATTTTTCGCCCCGCAGCCATAACAGAAGACTCGGCGTTCTGCTACGCAATCTTCAAACCGATGACCTGTTTTGTCGCAATTCCAGCAAACAAACCGCTTGCGGCGTAGCTCGGAGATACTCTCTTCTTCGAGTTCTTCTTCCTCACTCTGAATTTCTGATACGTGAGGTCTAGTTACCCTGTTTCTCTGTAGAAAGTTGCCAGCATCTTTACAGAAGTGTTCATGCTTTTTAACTTCCTCCCTCAACTCGCTTCTATTCTGTATTTTTAAATGCAAAAGCTCATATCGCAGAGCACTTTTCGCATTCCGCTTAAGAATATCGATCAGCTTGAGTTCGCTTATCTCGTGTGAAAGTCGTGCCACTAACTTCTCAATGTCTGACTGAAAATCTTCGAAGGATTCGTTGTCCTTCTGTTGACGTTTCCGTATCATTTCCCAAAGGTCAAAATCATCTTTCTGATCGTCGAATCTTTGCCTAAACGCTGTACAGAACGATGACCAGGAGTATTGGTGGTTTCTTCGATGAAAATCCCAGAACCAATCGCTGGCTTTACCTGTGAAAAGCAGATGCAGATTGTCGCAAAGTAACTGGTCATCATTCCCCAGAGTCTGTCCTGTAAGAGCACGAACGCGATATAGAAATTCTTCTACGTGCATTGCGTCTCGAGAACCATCAAATTTAAGACGCCAGCTTAGTAGGATATTTGCCGCTTTTGCCGGTGCTACATTTCCGGCTGTTTGACTACTCCTAGGAGTTCTTCCTTGGGAATCGCCTCTAACCATGTAACTATCATTGTCTACGTCTCGTCTAACATTACTGTGTGACTCTGATGGACCTCCGTTACCCGTAGCAGCCGCTGCGGCTAAATTCATATTGGAAAACTGGGCCTGTATAGTTTGTTCGATGGAAGTTTTTATGAACGAACTAAGGTTTTCCATCATAGATTTCTCCTGGTTTTGCATGACCGAATGGATGTAATTCGTAAGGTTTTCAGGTTGAGCGTTACTAAGTGACCTATTTCCGTTGCTACTAACCGACTGTCGACTCTCGGATAAATATTGATCTAAACTAGCTTGATACCTTGTTTGCATTCCTCGTTTAGGGGTTGCTCCTCGCCCTCGACCTCGGCTGTTGGTTCTCCCTTTTCTACGTAATAAGGTTGGATCTAGTTGTACCGTCCCATTGTCTTCGTTTCCCCGAACATTAGGTGGTATGGAGCCAGAGCTTAGGTGTAATTCGGCTGCTAGAGTATTATTTTCGTAACGCAGTCTACCAGGTTCGCATTCCGACTTGCACACTGGACAAGACTTTTCGCTTTTCAAATGTTCGCATACGCACGTATTATGAAATCGGTGGTGACAAGGCGTGGTAGCTATTAACTGATCTTGCCGCAAATTTCCCTGGCAAATAATGCAAAGCGAGTCTGGATTGATCAATGCCGAAGCTAAATTTTCATTACTTCGGTGGACCGCCATGATTTGTATGAATTTCTTAATAAAAAAAAAAAATAATAATGAAAATAAAATTATGAAACTAATATGCAAATATGAGTTAACGAATTTGGAATTTACTTAATATGTTCGCCCTCTCCAGGCATGATCTAGGTGGTCTACCACTAACTGTACGTTTCGATTTGAATAGTTGAGTAATTAAGTTGTGTATGTTGGCCAGTTCTATTACCAGTTTTGAAGGTATAAGTCCGGATAATGGACAGTCTCTACTTATCATAAGTAGAAGATCGTGATTCCTAAAATCTGCGACTTTTTCCTAACCCAACTAGAATTTGATAAAGGAATCTCTACAGCCAAGCTCAAGATAATTTAATGAATATAACTTTGAGTCGGGGTATCCGTCTTTTGAATAACTCCCGCAGTTCCCCAAATCAACATCTTTAGCTATCTCGTTGGTGGAGTCCTATATCGTGATATCTGTATATTGTAACTACCTATATAAGCTAGTCCATCCGGAGGAAGAGACAACAGATTATACACAGGTCGACTTTTCCAACCATGAAAAATAGTCGTAGGTTCCGTATGCAACAGCTGTCGTACTCCCACCCGAAGAGATCTATCAGTATAGTATTACCAGAGAATTATTGTTTTGGATGGAATATAGAGCTATGGTGGAGCCTAGCCCCAGAATGACATGCCTCTGGTACTAAAGTTAAGTACCAACTTTACGAGAGATCATGTCCCTTCGGGCCCCACGTTGGGCGCCAATTATGTAGCGTGCAGGTGTGGGATAGCTGTCGTTTACCCATACTAGTATGAAGAGATTTCGTGTGCACCTCTAGCTATGCTCTGACTAAGCTCGCCGGATTGTCGGGGTTCGTTCTACTCTCTCCTATCACATACTGACACACACTCGCATAATGTTTTAGGTGCACATTTAAAAATAATAAAATAATAATAATAAAAAAAAAAAAAGAACCAAACATAAAACTAACAACAGAATCCAGGTTTAACCGGAGCCAGGAATTGGTTATGGGACTAACAAGTTGGTTGTGGAAAGTGTGGACATACTGATCAATTACTCTACTCAAATGATGAGAAACTCCGGTGTTAGTGAGTATCTCTATCTTCTCTACCCTCCCGACCTATGCTATACAGGTAACCTGACCGTATAGACCCTTGAATAACGTTAAACAGTTATCATCCCACCACTTCGATCATGCCTTTCTGAGGGCGGAGTACTGAATTTAGAACATATTAGGGTTGTACTTCAAAATCAATATCATTATATATATATATTTCAATAAATCCCTAATCATATAACTAAATTCTTGGGGGGGGGGGGGTTTTCTTAACTTATAATTAAATCCATTTTTGTTGTGTCTCGATAGCTTAATATATTAGTAAGGAATGGCGAAGAAATATTAAGAAAAATAAAGATTTAAAAATGACCATCATATATGGGTAACAGATTCTAAAGGGGTGAGAGGTACCAATACATTATGGTTACGGATTTATAAAGGGAATATCAATAGAAAATTACATGTAACACGCAGGTTACTTCCCAGCTCAGTGCATATATGTACTTGTTCTTATTTACAAACTCACAGCGCTTTTGGTAGGCTAGTACTGCTTTTTCCATTCGTGATCGTTGAGCTCAATGATGACGTTGGTGCATAATTCTAAGGAAAAGAAAAGATATTTAATACGAGTATATGTGCACATGAGCGTACTAGAGTGTACTGCTTTGTAATCTCAAGGAAAATTAATGTTGCTCTCATACCCATTAGTTTCCAAAAACCATTATGTTGGCTGTGTTACATAACTAACTATAAAACTGTATACATCGTGTGAAGAAAGAGAATGGTTTTTAGCCTGGCACATGAAATCTAGAGGAAAAAGGGGCTTGTGTTACATCCACGAGTAACTATGGTCCTCTATTGCCATGATCGAGAGACATGTCAGCCAGGCTGAGTAGGACTGCGCCTCCGGAAGAATCCAACAATAATGCAATCAATTCGAGTTCATTATTGGGTGTCGCTGGCGCAGCTAAATCACTTGAAGATGGGGTAAATTAACTCCTTAGCTGGGCTTCAGGTTGCCGATCAAATTTGACGTCGGTCTGCGGACTACACTCTCATTGGAGGCTCGATAAACGGGTGGCGTCAACGGCGCCAAAAATAAGGGTCCGGAGGCGCCTCTTGGTTTTCGCCGTGCATCCACACGGTTGTTGAGGCTTTCGACGGACAACGTCAAGCTGCAGGTTTCGCTGCTCGGTGCCTCCCGCGGGTTTACTACTTGTCTTATCAATCCACCGGCAACACTCCTCTCATAGACCACACCGTATATGCACTCCTATGCGACTGATGATCGCACGAGCGGTACCGTGGCTACGGGCCGCCGTCCTATAACACAAATTCATATATATATATTTTACCACGAACACTTTCCAAATTAATCACGGACATACCAGCTATGTTTTCTTTTCTTTACACTGCTTTCCTGGTTAATTACTCCTGATTCTGGGTCTTTATTGAACTCGGTTCACGAGGTATGGCGTAGTTGCCAGAACTGTTCGTTGGCTAAATATATATATATATATATTTATTTATTCCCGAGTATAGCACAAACACGTCCGCTTTAATCAATCGATTCTTTGTCAATACTCCAGCCCAACTTCTGAAAGTTCAGCCAAGCGGTACCGAACCAAAAGCTCGAAGATCGGATGATATTTGGGGAATTTTAACTGCATAATCGGATGATCTTAGGAACTTTAACTGCATAATCGGATGATGTTGGGAATTTAAACTGCATAATCGGATGATCTTTCGCCCATTTGAGCGAACTTTTGGGCAAGCTTTTAATCTATGCTCTCCCTACGCTACGCTACTCTCTTGGGTCAAGGTAAACGTGACGTCTTTCGCTTAAATGCGTGCGCTGCGCGCCGGCTCTCTTTAGAAAGCTTTTCGGAAAGCTTGCAGCTTACGATCCACTTTCGGAGTTACTATGTCTCTGCACTTTTAAGCATTACCAAAAGAAAACTATGCTTATCCGTGATGTTCTATACTCGTTCCCTTAATTCGGCCCCTACACGGTACAGCCGCCGAATGACCAAGCTGCTGGATCTTCACAGCCTAGTGGAGAAAATCAAACCTTCGAACAGTTGTTCCAAATACCAACTCGAGAGTCCGTAGGTGCCCCGATAAATCAGGCTAATGATTCTAATGTCTCGGTAACCCCATGGGGATCCCAACAGATAGCGGGACTACGACCAGATAGGATTGGACAAATAATCGCAGGATGGAAGGTGCGGTTTTCCGGAAATTCGTCCATGTCGGTGGAAGATTTCATATATCGGATAGAAGCGCTAACCAAGCAGACCTTAGAGGGTAATCTCGATCTAGTGGCCAGAAACGCCATTTATTTATTTGAAGCCAGTGCGAGCGAGTGGTTTTGGCGTTACCATAAAAGCGTACCATCCGTGACCTGGCCGCAGCTAAGTACAGCCTTAAAAACTCGATTTAGAGATGGGCGTACCGATCTGGAAATTCGTACGGCAATAGTGCAACGAAAGCAGAAGCCGCACGAACTATTTGATACATTTTACGAAGCCATTGTAACCTTGTCCGACAAACTAGTCAACCCCATGTCCGAAATGTCGCTGTTGGAAGTGCTAAAGTCGAATCTCTTGGCCGATATCCAACATGAAATTTTATACATTCCCATTCTGTCAGTAGCACAATTGCGCAACATAGTGCGTACTCGCGAACGGTTTTTGCAATCAGTGGCTAAGCCTATGGGCATCGCTGAGCCGAAGCGTAATCCTATACGACGACAGGTGCATGAAATTGTGGTACAGACAGACAAGGAAGGCGATGAGGTCGATGAAACAGAACAGCTAGATATCGCTGCAGTAACCCTTTCCTGTTGGAACTGTGGTTGTCAGGGGCATCGGTATCAAGACTGCGTAGGTGATCGCACCGTCTTTTGTTACGGCTGTGGCAAACGGGATACGTATAAACCGTCGTGCTCTAGGTGCAACGATCCAAAAAACTCGTCAAGCCGTGCACAATCGACAGGTGCACGCAAACCAAACAGTTCGAAAGCAACGAACACCATTTAATGGACGTTTTGACAGTTCCATTACTCCCTGACTTAAAAAAACTCCCAGACATTCCTTCACCCACTTGTATTTTACCCCCAAGTGAGGACCGAATTCAATTACCGACTCGATCTCGAAAGCGATTGCTCCAATATCGGCAAACTGTCAAACCGAGCGCTCTAACGTATTGGCGTCAGTCGTTAATACGTCTAAGGACTGGCGACCCTATGCGGAAGTCACCGTACTGGGAAGGACGCTCAGTGGACTGATGGACACCGGTGCATCCATAAGTTGCATAGGTGGGAAGTTCGCGGCCGACCTGGTTCAGAATCCGAACCAGATCAAGCCTGTGAGAGCAGCAGTACGTACGGCGCATGGGCAGAGCCAGCCAATAATTGGCAAGGTCACCACCGAAGTGGGTTTTCAAGGCCAGAAGAAAGTCTTGAAATTGTTTGTAGTCCCATCCTTGGCGCAAGACCTATATCTAGGCATAGACTTTTGGTCTCGTTTTAATTTGTTACCTGCTTTTCTAGCCAATAAATCATCCAGTCCAGAGGTGTCAAGCTTAGCATTTGATAGTACGTTACATGTGTGTTTGTCGAAGCATCAGCAAGCTCAGTTAGCAGAGACGGTTAACTTGTTTCCCTCCTTTGCGAAGCAAGGTCTGGGAAAAACGGGCTGGTTGTCGCACGATATTGAAGTGGGCAGCGCAAAGGCAATAAAGCAACGACATTATGCTGTGTCTCCAGCCGTTGAAAAGCTAATGTACGTAGAGGTAGACCGAATGTTAGCTCTTGGAGTAATCGAAGAATCAGATAGCGCATGGTCTTCACCCGTGGTCCTCGTTCGTAAACCGGGAAAGGTGCGATTATGCATCGACAGTCGGAAACTGAACGAAGTCACTGTTAAGAACGCTTATCCCATGCCATTGATCGATGGCATTCTCAGTCGGCTTCCTCGAGCTGAGTTCATTTCAAGCATCGATTTGAAGGATGCCTATTGGCAAATTCCGCTGGAAGTAAGCGCTCGTGAAAAAACGGCGTTTACCATCCCAGGGCGCCCGTTGTATCAGTACACGGTCATGCCCTTTGGGTTGTGTAATGCACCCCAAACGATGTCCAAGTTGATGGATAAAGTGATACCGCCATCTCTACGAAATGAGATATTTATTTATCTAGACGATTTGTTGGTGATCTCTGAATCCGTTGAGCAGCATATTCAAGTCCTCAATGTCCTGTCTGCCCGATTACGCGAAGCTGGTCTGACCATAAACGTGGAGAAGTCCAAATTTTGCCTAAAGGAGATCAAATACCTAGGACATATTATAGGCAACGGAACGATCCAGACAGATGTTGAGAAGGTCCAAGCGATTCAAGAGCTTCCGGTCCCCCGATCCGTGAAACAAGTCCGTAGGTTCTTAGGTCTCACTGGTTGGTACCACAAATTCATAAAAAATTATGCGGGTATCGCAGCGCCAATCTCAGATACACTTAAGAGCAAGCGAAAATTTGAATGGACCGATGAAGCACAGAACGCGTTCGATTCCTTAAAATCACAGATGTGTAACGCTCCTGTGTTGCACAGTCCCGATTTTACCATTCCTTTTTCAATCCATTGTGATGCGAGTCACACAGGAGTGGGTGGTGTCCTGATGCAATCAGATGAAGATGGCAACGAGGTACCCATCGCTTTTATGTCACGCAAATTGAACCAATGTCAACGTAATTATTCCGTAACCGAAAAAGAGTGTTTGGCAGCGGTCATGTGCGTCAAGAAGTTTAGAGCGTATGTAGAAGGGCATCAGTTTTCCATTATTACCGATCATGCCTCATTAAAATGGCTGATGTCACAGGCTGACCTAAACTCGAGACTAGCTCGATGGGCACTGAAACTGCAAGGCTTCACCTTTAAGATTTTTCATAGAAAGGGTAGTCAGAACATCGTTCCGGATGCCTTATCACGAGTGCATACCGAAGACTTATCGTATATTGGCATTGATAGCCTAGTGGACCTTCAATCGGAAGCGTTTAAGTCCACTGACTATCAGGAACTCATTGCGAAAATTCAAGCTAATCCAGATCGTTTAGCTGATGTAAAAGTAATGGATAACCTTCTGTATCGTCGAGCTGAACACGCCACTGGTGAGCAAATTAGTGACGACATGTGCTGGAAACTGTGGGTTCCCAGAGCTCTGGTGACAGAAGTGCTTAAACAAGGCCACGAACATCCCTTAGCTTCTCACAGTGGGATCAATAAGACGCTAGAACGCGTTCGACGCTTCTATTATTGGCCAAATTTAGTGGGCGATGTAAAAGCTTTTATCAACAACTGCGAAGTGTGCAAATGTTGTAAGCACCCCAATCGTCCTCTACGTCCTCCAATGGGCAAAGCAGGAGAGACCTTTCGGCTATTTCAGAAACTTTACGTCGATTTTCTAGGTCCGTACCCCCGAAGTCGATCTGGAAATATAGGCATTTTTGTAGTACTCGATCAGTTTTCTAAATTTCCTTTCCTAAAAGTGGTAAAGAAATTTACGGCGGATGCCGTAATTCGGTTCATGGAGGAAGACCTGTTTCATTGCTTTGGAGTCCCGGAAGTGATAGTGTCAGATAACGGTGTTCAATTCAAGTCACACAAGTTTAATGATCTGTTAGCGAAATACTAAATTCGACATTCGTACACCGCCGCCTACGCTCCCCAAACCAATGCCTCAGAGCGGGTAAATCGCTCAGTACTCGCTGCTATCAAAGCGTACATTAAGCCCGATCAATCCAATTGGGGTGAGCAGATTAGCTTCATTACTTGTGCGTTACGGTCCAGTGTGCATGCAGCCGTCAAAAGTAGCCCATATCGTGTTGCTTTTGGCCAAAACATGATTACTGGCGGTTCCACTTATCAACTCCTACGAAACCTCAGTATGTTGGAGGACCGAACTGTGGTATTTGATCGCGACGATTCCTTCGAGCTAATTCGCAAGACCGCTGCAGAAGCAATGAAACAGCAGCATGTTCGAAACGAAAATATCTATAATCTTCGAAGCCGAGAAGTAAACTTTCAAGTGGGTCAAGAAGTTTATAGACGAAATTTTGATCAGAGTAGTTTTGTGAAAGGCTTTAATGCGAAACTGGCACCTACGTTTCGGAAAGCCCGCATTAAGAAAAGACTCGGGAACAGCTACTATGAGCTGGAAGATTTCCAGGGTCGCTTTATAGGTAAATATCACGCAAAAGATATTAAACAATAAATCGTATCAAGCACTCCAAGTGTGGATCACGCTTTGGTTAGCAAGACCCCAAAGTGTGATTTCAGCGGGGGGGTGTAATATTCGACGCTTGTCGTGCCTTTTATTTGAATTATGAACGGCTAACTCCCAAAATTACAGCCTAAAACTAGGCAGAAAAAAATTCGAGTTGCAGAGCTTGTGAGCTTTAACCATACATAGATTATCAGCTGTTTTGCGACCAAGTGGCAACACTAAGATATGCAATTTTTCTGCTTTGCACTATATTTCATTAAATATTGCTGTGGCTGGATTCTGTATAACAGAAGAAGACCATAGAAGGTGTGGAAAAAACGTGGGTTGCTGTACCTAGTAGTCCCAGCCTCTTTTTTTTTCACCTCGTGGCCGTCAGAGGGACCGGCAGTGAAAAAAAGAAGTCTGCTTGAGCTGACCCAGTTCTCTAAAACAAGGTCAAGCCAAAGTCAAAGCCTAGTGCAAGTGCCAAGTGCGGCTCAAAGTGATCATTGAATTTGAGTGGACGCGCCAGTTATATATCGCCAATACTGGGGCAGCCGTTCGACCATTTGGAAACGAGCGCCCCCAGTGTATCAACATTTTTCGAAACAGTGGTGCAATTCTGTTGAGGTAATTATCCACCCAGCTGCAGCGACCCGTTGAAAAATGTTCTGTTCTTTCCGTGTAGGATTAGCACCACTAGTATCTAGTGGTTATTGGTTATTCCCGGAGACCTCTTGGCCACGTGCCCGTACCACCGTTCGGTAGCCGAGGGCATGGACTTGCTCCTCAAGTAAACCCGATCGGTGTGCTCTGCAATCTTCGCCTGGACAAGTTCGACCCATGGGGATGAGCTGAGTGACTCTTCAAATAAACCAGTCCCCCCACGAGCAATCCAGTGTGCGAGTGTACCTAACCTCACGCCGCAGATGGACCGCGGTCATTGACCCCTGGCATCGGAAGCAGCTGATGTTACCTGAACCCGGTACAATCGTGTGCCACCTTCAGACCTCGAGTAGGAACTCGGTCTCCAGCCGGGAAGCATCGAACCCGCATCGGATTTAGTTATATTTTCTATCTTTCTTTCGAAATTAGACCCGATATGCGAAACCCTGTTTTTTTTTATCCGCTTTCTGTTTAATAATGTTCTTTTGATACGGCAAAACTGTGCAAAAGCCAAGTAAATACGGTATAAACAAAAAGGGAATTCCTGTCCATGGGCTAAGTCGAACTTGAACAAATGAGTAGTGTATTAATACCGATTATTTTTACAGTTTTTGGTTTTGGTTGCCACGCATTCATCTCATCATCTATGCAGATACTCATCACAATCACACACATCATCATACTCATCCACCCATCAAATCACCTCATCCAACACACAACGAAAGATCTTTCTGCGTGGGAGTCAAAGTTATTAATCGTTTCGTAAGTGATTATAAGAAAAAAAAAAAAACAAGTAAGCCATCTGAAAAGAATGAATGTGCGGTAACTATTCGTTGGTCTTCAACCATGATCACGGTTTTATACACGTATTACTCATGCCTTTAAACGACTTTCCATATACCCGATTTTTGTCTGGTTTTGGCACTGACCAAGCTACCGTAATGACATATGAAGTTTCCTTGTTCCTATGATGAACACGTAACCTATTTCTTGCATCTATATATACATACTACTAATCATTTTTATAGATTTAAGAACATTAGACCCTACCTCGCCCCTATGATACTCTTGATACTAGTAATACCCTATAAATGTAAGACGATACCGAATAGCAGGCTTATACTAGGGACTAGGTTCTATTAGCGTTAGGTTTTATAGGAATTTAAATGAAGAATTATGGATTGTTTAAATAAAGTAGTTTTGGAAATTAACCATGGCTAAATAGATTATATCGGAACCATGCAACCTCGAAAGACGGAGATGTGACCCACCGCAGTCTTTGTTGGAGGGATCCTGACGATTAATAGGTGGCCCTGAAGGATCATGGTAGGGTGGGCGTTCTCGCCAATGGGCGATACCGCAGCCGACAAAGATCTGACCGGTGATCTTCTTCGTTCACGTGTACATGCTGATCTGTCCCTTTGACCCCCCTGTATCCCGTTTCCTAGTATCCTTTCCCTACTCGTACGCGATTTTTTTTATAAATTCTTATCTCGACCATTTGCCAGAGCTATAAATGGGTAGTAAAATTTCCTCCATGCCCACACCCCGCCGACCAGAGACAAAAGCCGAAGCCAGCGCGTACTTCCTACTCCCGTTTACTTATCATCAGCTCCTCTAACCTGTACGTTGTATGCTACACAGTATCAGAAAAATTCCTCTCAACTGCCCGATCTGAAGATTAACGACAAATTTCTGTACATTCGAACCGAACACGCAGATGGAAAGGCAGGGCAAGACAGTCGAACTTGGAAGTTATGGGTTCCCGAGCGATTGAAGACCGACGTTCTTAAACAAGCTCATGACAATCCTACTTCCGCGCACGCCGGCATGCAAAAGACCATAGAAAAAGTTCGAAGAAGTCTGTTTTGGCCCGGCTTAGCAAAAGATGATCGAGAGTATATTCGTAGTTGTGAGGTGTGCAAAGCATGCAAAGCTCCTAATTATACTCTGCGGCCACCCATGGGAAACCACATACCAACTTGTCGACCCTTTCAACGATTATACATAGATCTGCTTGGACCTTATCCACGCAGCAAAAATGGACATGTTGGGTTGCTAATTGTTTTAGATCACTTCAGTAAATACCATTGGCTACACCCCCTGAAGAAATTTACTTCCGTAGTAATCCAAGAATTTCTGCTAAAGCATATCTTTCATGCATATGGGGTGCCTGAAACTATTGTTAGCGACAATGGAAAACCATTCAAAGCTACAGAATTCAACGCATTCTTGACACAGCTGGGAATTAAACATATGTACCCGGCACTATACTCTCCCCAAAGTAATGCGGCGGAACGAGTAAATCGTTCATTGTTAGCTGCCGTGCGAGCATATCTTCAGCAGGATCAGACATACTGGGATCAGCATCTCTCAAGTATATCTTGTTCCCTGCGATCGTCACTACATCAGTCCTTAGGTTGTTCACCATATCGAGCCCTGTTTGGCTTAGATATGCTCACTCATGGGACGGATTATAAGCTTCTGAAGGATTTAGACTTGCTGGAAGACATTGTCCCAGTAGCTAGGTCAGACAATTTAGCTCTAATTCGAAAAGATATACAGGGCAATATTAAGAAAGCGTATGAGCGCAACGTTGCTCAATACAATTTACGAGCCAAGCCTGTGTCGTTCCGAGAAGGTCAGGAAGTATTTCACCGAAATTTTTCCTTGAGCAAATTCACGCAAAATTTTAATGCCAAATTGGCTCCTAAATTTCTGAAATGTCGCGTGCGGAAAAAACTGGGTAATTGTTTCTACCTCCTGGAAAATCTGCAGGGTCGAGAAATAGGAACCTTTCATGCGAAAGACATTCGATCCTGATTCCCGCTAATATTCCGTCTAACGGTGGCATATTATCGGGTGGTGTAACGGTTGCGGTGGGACAATACCGATTCAAAATAGGTTATCGCTATGGTGCTCGGATATCGCATGCAATAACCTTGGGCCAATTATCGCTGCAGGGCATAGTATAGTTGGGGTGGGTGCAAGCAAGCTCGAGGTAGGGAACAGCTGAGCTGAGCTGCCGTAAGTGCTGTGCAGCGCATCGCAACGGAGCTTTCGAAGCCGAGCTTTAAGATCGGTAAGCTCGTATTTAAGCAGTGCAAAAGCACCAGAACGTTCTCTTTCGAAAATTTGAATCTGTGCAGCCGGTGGCTATCTCCGCTTCGGTAAAAATATATATACATAACTAAATCGACCACGTGTAATCCCAAAAGAAAAGAAAAGTAAGAAAATAAAACCCAAATAAGTGCCAGAAAGACAAACCGAAAAGAAATAAAACGGAACGGTGGGCGCGCCGCAAAAATCGGGCGAAAATTAATAACCGTGCGCCGAGAAAACTGGCAAGAAACTACCTTGGCGAAAAGTGCATATTTGCCTCGCCTCGCCAGCAAGTGTTGTTCTTGGTGCAAACCCGTGCGTCCCACAGCTCGGCCAGGAGAACCCAACACTCGTGTCTCCGTGGAAAAGTCCGGAAAAACCGGTATGTAAAAGTGCCCTGTAGGGAAAATGTAAATTTTTTTTTCTAAGCCCTCGTGGTTTTGGTTCTGTTTCGCCCATAGGGCCCTGGCACCGAGCGGTAGCCACCCGGCTCTACCAAAGTTCTGCCCCCACCCACACCAATTTCCCACCCTTGACGGGAGTACTCTTCGGAGTCGACCTTGGTGTGGGGCCGAGATTTTTTTTCCCCTTTTGGAGTCGTTGAAGCATCCACCTGCCCGGCGACATAACCTCCACCGGCCCTAACCCTTGCGCCATATCTAATGTACGCGCATATAGGGCATCGAGGGCATAGAGATCACCCCCCCCTATGCGCCGCTAACTCGCTGTCTGCGACGGCCTAGAAGACGCCGCCACGGATCCGGACCGAGATTTCGTAGCATAGTGTAGTTTTAATTGTAATTTTTCTTGTTCTTTCTAAGCACTTATATTCTTTAACTCTGATGCACAGTCCTACCTCGCTAGGCGTGAATGTGCCAGTTCCCAAAACGGAATTTATTTTTGCGGGTTGGAGACCGAACGATTTAATCATAAAATAACAGACTACAAAAAAAAAAATCCTTTTTCATACAATGCTGCTAAGCTTGCATTGCTCGCATTCCCTGCATTCTTTTAATGCATGGAGACGTAGCCAAGCAATGCACTAACCAACATAGAAAAAAAATCTCCTCAACCCAGAAAAAAAAAATTTAAATAAATTTATAATGTTAAATTAAATTTCGGTTTGGCTCACCGTTGCTGATCGCTGGTATGACCCCTGCTGCTTTTGAATAATTTTTTTTGATTTTTATTTTTTTCCTTTATACATACCTAATTTACTTATTTCTAATATCTTATATTATATTCCTATCTTATCTAATTATACTCCACCATTTATATATACCTTTATCTATAAAATTTTTTTTTAGGGATTAAGCCTCCTATTTTTTTTTCATTCCATTCATTTTTTTTCTTGAGTTGCCTGCTGATTGTAGTGCAAGACTTGTGTTATGTTAAGAAGTGAAACTTGGTTTGCTAGTTTTGATTGAAGCAACATGTCTATGATGAAGTACAACGAAATATATTGAATTGTGTTAGCAATGAACATGGAGTAGACTTATAATTTCCTAGGGACAGGGTGACCTAATGGGGTAGGGTAAGAATATTAGGGATTTCCAGAACCTTCGCACCCCTGGAAATCATGGAAGGGTGGGTATAGAATCGTGTGGGTCGACTTCCATCGCAAGACCTCACGCCCGCGAGAGTTTGGAACACGCCGACGAAAGCCCCTGGTACTTTCGGGTACGCCCTATGATTGTGCCATGTAATGTCCGTTATGCTCGGAAGAGGCATAGTGTTGTTTTCGGAGTTCGCTCCCTGTAGAGTCACGGGATTCTAACATTTTAAAGTTTATGTAGTAGGAGTCGAGACGCGGTCAAACGAACCCCCCCCCCCCAAGTTACCGAATGAGCACGGAACCAAAGAATCCCCACCAATAAATCCCTAATCATATAACTAAATTCTTGGGGGGGGGGTTTTCTTAACTTATAATTAAATCAATTTTTGTTGTGTCTCGATAGCTTAATATATTAGTAAGGAATTGCGAAGAAATATTAAGAAAAATAAAGATTTAAAAATGACCATCATATATGGGTAACAGATTCTAAAGGGGTGAGAGGTACCAATACATTATGGTTACGGATTTATAAATGTGATATCAATAGAAAATTACATGTAACACGCAGGTTACTTCCCAGCTCAGTGCATATATGTACTTGTTCTTATTTACAAACTCACAGCGCTTTTGGTAGGTTAGTACCGCTTATTCCATCCGTGATCGTTGAGCTCAATGATGACGTTGGTGCATAATTCTAAGGAAAAGAAAAGATAATTAATATTATGTTGGCTGGGTTACATAACTAACTATAAAACTGTATACATCGTGTGACGAAAGAGAATGGTTTTAGCCTGGCACATGAAATCTAGAGGAAAAAGGGGCGTGTGTTACATCCACGAGTAACTATGGTCCTCTATTGCCGTGATCGAGAGACATGTCAGCCAGGCTGAGTAGGACTGCGCCTCCGGAAGAATCCAACAATAATGCAATCAATTCGAGTTCATTATTGGGTGTCGCTGGCGCAGCTAAATCAGTTGACGATGGGGTAAATTAACTCCTTAGCTGGGCTTCAGGTTGCCGATCCGATTCGACGTCGGTCTGCGGACTACACTTTCATTGGAGGCTCGATAAACGGGTGGCGTCAACGGCGCCAAAAATAAGGGTCCGGAGGCGCCTCTTGGTTTTCGCCATGCAAACACACGGTTGTTGAGGCTTTTGACGGACAACGTCAAGCTGCAGATTTCGCTGCTCGGTGCCTCCCGCGGGTTTACTACTTGTCTTATCAATCCACCGGCAACACACCTCTCATAGACCACACCGTATATGCACTCCTATGCGACTGATGATCGCACAAGCGGTACCGTGGCTATGGGCCGCCGTCCTATAACACAAATTCTTATATATATATATTTTACCACGAACACTTTCCAAATTAATCACGGACATACCAGCTATGTTTTCTTTTCTTTACACTGCTTTCCTGGTTAATTACTCCTGATTCTGGGTCTTAATTGAAACTCGGTTCACGAGGTATGGCGTAGGTGCCAGAACTGTTCGTTGGCTAAATATATATATATATATATTTATTTATTCCCGAGTATAGCACAAACACGTCCGCTTTAATCAATCGATTTTTTGTCAATACTCCAGCCAAACTTCTGCAAGTTCAGCTAAGCGGTACCGAACCAAAAGCTCGAAGATCGGATGATATTTGGGGAATTTTAACTGCATCATCGGATGATCTTAGGAACTTTAACTGCATAATCGGATGATCTTGGGAACTTTAACTGCATAATCGGATGATCTTTCGCCCAATTGAGCGAAATTTTGGTCAAGCTTTTAATCTATGCTCTCCCTACGCTACGCTACTCTCTTGGGTCAAGGTAAACGTGACGTCTTTCGCTTAACTGCGTGCGCTGCGCGCCGACTCTCTTTAGAAAGCTTTTCGGAAAGCTTGCAGCTTACGATCCACTTTCGGAGTTAATATGGCTCTGCACTTTTAAGCATTACCAAAAGAAAACTATGCTTATCCGTGATGTTCTATACTCGTTCCCTAAATTCGGCCCCTACAGATCCTGCCACATTTCCTGGAGCGTGGATGCTATATAGGTGCGGTGGTTCAGTATTCATGCCAGTGCTGGATAGGGAAGGGTTCTATATAAGTGCAGGTGCCATATAGTTGCGGAGGTTCCACTTTTTTGGGGCTATATTGCCATATTGCTGCTTATGCCCAAGATGTGCGATCCTGCCACATTTCCTGGAGCGTGGATGCTATATAGGTGCGGTGATTCAATATACATGCAAGTGCTGTATAGGGACGGGTTCTATATAAGTGCAGGTGCCATATAGTTGCGGAGGTTCCACTTTTTTGGGGCTATATTGCCATATTGGTGCCTATGACCAAAATATGCGATCCTGCCACATTTCCTGGAGCGTGGATGCTATATAGGTGCGGTGGTTCAGTATACATGCCAGTGCTGGATAGGGTAGGGTTCTATATAAGTGCAGAAGCCATATAGTTGCGGAGGTTCCACTTTTTTGGGGCTATATTGCCATATTTGTGCTTATGCCCAAGATGTGCGATCCTGCCACATTTCCTGGAGCGTGGGTGCTATATAGGTGCGGTGGTTCAGTATACATGCCAGTGCTGGATAGGGAAGGGTCTATATAAGTGCAGGTGCCATATAGTTGCGGAGGTTCCACTTTTTTGGGGCTATATTGCCATATTGCTGCTTATGCCCAAGATGTGCGATCCTGCCACATTTCCTGGAGCGTGGATGCTATATAGGTGCGGTGGTTCAGTATACATGCCAGTGCTGGATAGGGAAGGGTTCTATATAAGTGCAGGTGCCATATAGTTGCGGAGGTTCCACTTTTTTATGGGCTAGAGTGCCATATTGGTGCTTATGCCCAAGATGTGCGATCCTGCCACATTTCCTGGAGCGTGGATGCTATATAGGTGCGGTGGTTCAGTATACATGCCAGTGCTGGATAGGGAAGGGTTCTATATAAGTGCAGGTGCCATATAGTTGCGGAGGTTCCACTTTTTTGGGGCTATATTGCCATATTGGTGCTTATGCCCAAAATATGCGATCCTGCCACATTTCCTGGAGCGTGGATGCTATATAGGTGCGGTGGTTCAGTATACATGCCAGTGCTGGATAGGGAAGGGTTCTATATAAGTGCAGAAGCCATATAGTTGCGGAGGTTCCCCTTTTTTGGGGCTATATTGCCATATTGGTGCTTATGCCCAAGATGTGCGATCTGTAGTGGCCAGTGAAGCAAACCCAGATTAAATACCCTAATAATTTCCCAGATATAAAGCAGATTCAAATCACGCGCCAACTTGATTAGTTCGAACACCAAGGCTTTAAAAACAGCTACTTCGAATATGGAGCTTTAATTGCTCGAATGTTCTTTTTCGTCTCTCGAGACCGAATTCCATGGAAGGGTCCCGTTAAAGCTCGTCTATGCCGCTTAAGCCGACAGCGACGGTGAACACGCGGATCAATTCCATTTTTCTCCCAAAACACTTCGGTTGTGCCTGTGCCAATAGTGCCAAACTCTAGTGAAAGTTCACGTGTCCCTGTATTACATAATACATACCAAATTACATAACTGCAAGTCGGCGGAGAATCGACTGAAAAGCAAGATCAAGCTATATTGTGTGGTGAAAGTGCAAAGTGCTACGTAGAGAAAAGAAGGTGATTATAGAGGAAAGCAGGTTTGGTACATTCACTGAATTCCGAATCTATTACAGAATCTCTTGGTCACTGGAGGTCTGCCGTGCTTTGGCGCTCTCACGCCTAAACCCCCCACGCAACCTCCAGTGTCTTATTTTTGGCCGCTTCGAATTACCAGCGTTTCCGTTGTACGGACGATCTGCATCGACTTTTGAATGCCCTCTAATCGTATCTTGCGAGATGCAACTCAACATCCTTGATGCGGAATCGACAACGCCTAGGAATTAAAGTGGAAATTTATGTCAGCTAAAATTGTGCAGAAGATGTGAATACAAGATCAGGAATCGGAATCTAGGGTGACCTATGTCGTGGACAACATGTGATCATCGATTCGTGAGTACGAACATACCCGCGAAACAGCAGGGTATAGCAGCGGTGCAGCGTAATGAAAGGGAGAGCGTGATAACTCACACGCCAAGAGCGAGCTTTCGTTCGAAGAGAATTCGGACATATGCGTGCGTATGCACACACAAGTGCAAAGTGCTTCGTAGGGAAAAAGAAGAATCTCTTGGTCACTGGAGGTCTGCCGTGCTTTGGCGCTCTCACGCCTAAACCCCCCACGCAACCTCCAGTGTCTTATTTTTGGCCGCTTCGAATTACCAGCGTTTCCGTTGTACGGACGATCTGCATAGACTGCACCCAACAAAAGACGTTGTTGGAGAAGCTAACCGCCCATATTGAGACAGCATTGAGCCATCAGCTGAGTTCGTTTCAATTGAGATCGGGACTTGCGGAGCAGGCTTCGAATTATCAGCATGTACCAGCAGACGTTAGGAGTAGAGCAAGCCAAGAGGCAGACTTAAGGAATACTAGCAATCGCTCTTCAGTTTCAATTTCACCAGAAAAGGTAGGACATGTTATTCAAAACTGGAAGGTAAAGTTTGACGGTAGTAAGGACGGTCTATCGGCCACAGAATTTATTTACCGGGTACGTTCCTTGACGGCACAGACCCTGGGAAACAATTTCCAGCTGGTTTGCGATCATTTGCACTTATTGTTATCCGCAAAAGCAGGTGATTGGTTCTGGCAGTTCCATCGTAAACATGAAGAGTTCGCGTGGGAGACTTTTTGTCTAGCATTTAGGGATAAATATGACGATGCTGCCACTGATGTCGACATATGGCGTAGAATCGCGAAACGAAAGCAAGGGGAAAATGAACCTTTTGATTCCTATCAGAATAGTATAGAAGAGTTGGTGAATAGACTCGAGCGTAGCCTACCAGAATGCGACCTTGTTAAGCTGTTGATTGACAATTCGAAAAGTACACTTCATCACGAGTTACTACATTTGAATATCACTTCGATAAAGAAATTACTTTTAGAGGTTAAAAAGCACGAACAATTTTATTCGGAGCTTCGAAACCCTTCTTACAAAACGCCTTTTGTAAACCGGCGCAACATCTCCGAGATCTCTCCGGAGAGGGAACACCTTGAGGAGCCTGAACCAATAATATCAGCGATCATGCGTAATAAGATGTCCTGCTGGAATTGTGATAAGATAGGGCATAGATGGGATGATTGTGTGGAACCTAGAAGCATATTTTGTTACGGTTGTGGAACCAAGAATGTTTACAAGCCACGTTGCTCTAAGTGCCATCCTTCGGAAAACCGGCTGCGGGATGTGTCAACGAACCCCCTGTAGGCACATCCGTACCAAAACATAGCGAAAGCATCAGTCAGACTATAGATGAGGGTTTAGCTAAAACCGCTATGGACTCAGGATTTTTATCGGATAAACGACCAACTAGATATTTACCCTTACATGTAAGACTGTCAAATTACAAGAAAGCTAGAAATAGGATATTTGGCGATCTTTGTACCATATCAACTACGACAAAATCTAAAAGATCTACCCTTCGATTACGCAAATTTTGGAAAACAGTTGTTAGCACTCGACAATGCTTAATTGCTTCCATATTCAGTACGGGAGATAATCGTCTGTACACACCCATCACGATTGAAGACAAGGTTTACAACGCCTTGTTAGATTCTGGAGCGTCGGTTAGTTGCGTTGGCAACAATGCCGCCCGTGCTCTCCTTAACCATCCGAAATCACGTAAGTGTTCGGGAAGGGTTAAAACAGCCAGCGGAACCAAATGCTCGGTTGAGGGCATTTTCACAGCGACTATTATATATCGTAGTCTCACGGAAAGTATAGATTTTTTCATCATACCAAACTTAACCCAAGAGGTTTACTTAGGAATTGACTTTTTTAGGAAATTTAAACTTGCTGATCGACTCATGAGCGAAAGTGTCTCTGAGTTAGATATAGGTCCCACGGAGGATGAGGAAAGCTCACCCAAGTTACACAAACTTTCTAGTAAAGAGCAGGAGAGACTGCAAGGTGTCGTCGAAATTTTTCCTTCGTACGAACGAGACGGATTGGGCAGAACCAGCATTATTTCGCACTCGATCGACGTAGGTGATGCTAAGGCGATTAAACAAAGACACTGGCCAATCTCCCCTGCGCGCGAAAAACTTATGTTTGCTGAGGTAGATAACATGTTAGCTCTCGATATCATAGAACCTTCTTGCAGTCCTTGGAGTAGTAATTGTGTTCTTGTTCAAAAAGGTGATAAGGTTCGGTTGTGTTTAGACTCTCGCGAGATCAATAAATACACGAGGAAGGATGCTTACCCCTTACCACATATTGACGGGATCTTAAGCCGCTTACCTCCAGCGCGGTATATAACTGGTCTTGATATGAAACATGCTTTCTGGCAAATACCATTGGACGAGCCATCACGACCGTATACTACGTTTACCGTTCCGAATCGTCCACTGTACCAATATAAGCTCATGCCATTTGGTCTGACAAATGCACCTCAGACCTTATGCCGCTTAATGGACCATGTCATACCCCCACATTTACGGAATCGAGTTTTTGTATATCTCGATGACTTGCTTGTTCTATCGGATGACTTTGATTCGCACTTGATTCTTTTGCAAGAAATCGCACTATGCTTAAGAAAAGCGAATATCACTATCAACGTTCGAAAATCTAAGTTCTGCATGAGAGAGATTAAATATCTCGGTTTCATAATTTCGGATGGTCAGATCAAGACTGATCCATTTAAGATTCAGGCAATCAACGACTTCCCAATTCCAACAACGGTAAAGCAGTTACGACGGTTTCTCGGTTTATCCGGATGGTATCGACGTTTCGTCGAGAATTATGCCTCCGTGAGCTATCCATTGACCGAGATGCTTAAGAAACAGAATACTTCCTTAATATGGAATGAAACCGCAACCAATGCTTTTGAAGAATTGAAACGAAGATTAACATCAGCTCCAATCCTCGGAACTCCTGATTTTTCTAAGAAATTCATCTTATTGTGTGATGCTAGTTCTTTTGGTCTCGGGTGCGTCCTAGCTCAAGAGAATGAAGAAGGCTTCGAAATGCCAATTGGATACATGTCGGTTAAGTTATCCAAAGCTCAACGGAATTATTCCGTTACAGAACTAGAATGTCTAGCAGTTATTAAGGGAATTAAGAAATTTCGAGCTTACATAGAAGGCCAGGAATTCTTAGTAATAACCGACCATGCAGCATTTCAGTGGTTGATGCGACAAAAGGATTTGTCTGGAAGGCTCGCGCGATGGGCTATACAGTTACAGGGTTTTGATTTTCGCATTGAACACCGGAAGGGTTCACAAAATGTTATTGCTGACACTCTGTCCAGGCAAAATGAATCGTCAGTAGATGAGTTTATCGATCTAGGGCCGATCATCGATTTAGAGTCCGAGCATTTCACTTTGTTGGAATATCTTGATTTAATTGAACGCATTCAGCAGAACCAAGAGAAACTTCCAGATTTAAAAATAACAGATGGCTATTTATACAAACGCACCGAAGCTTCGATTGGAGATTCTGAATCTGACCACCAGTCGTGGAAATTATGGGTACCCTCTGGCCTAGTCAGTAGTGTTATCAAACAAGCCCATGATTCTCCTAGCGCATCACATGGCGGGATGGGTAAAACCGTTGAAAAACTTAAGAGATACCTGTTCTGGCCCAAGATGTTGGTTCAAATCCGAGAGTACGTGAATAATTGTGTCATTTGTAAACAGACCAAAAGTCCCAATATAGTATTACGACCACCATTGGGAAAGCCAATGCAATCAGAGAGACCGTTTCAACGACTCTACATGGATCTGTTAGGTCCATACCCTCGTTCAAAGGCCGGGAATATCGGATTATTAATAATCGTGGATCATTGTACAAAATTCCATTTTCTCTGTCCATTGAAACGATTCACTTCCGGAAAGATTTGCGAGTACTTAGAAAATTCCATTTTCTTTACGTTTGGAGTGCCGGAATCCATCTTAACGGACAATGGTTCTCAATTTCGATCAGGATTCTTTGAGGCTTTTCTAACTCGATTTTCAATTAAACATATTTGTACCGCTTTTTATTCGCCTCAAGCGAATGCAAGCGAGCGCTTAAACCGATCGGTTTTGGCGGCGATCCGTGCGTACGTGGGGAAAGATCACACTACCTGGGATCAACGACTGAATGAGATTAACGGTGCTATTCGATACAGTCTACATACAACCACCGGATATTCTCCTTACTTCCTTACGTTTGGGCAAAACATGATTTTGAATGGCAAGGATTTCGAATTGCTCAGGAAACTTAACTTGCTATCAGATGATTCTAGAGTTAATTACCCCGATGCTCTGCAGTTGGCAAGGTATGCAGCAAAGGTCAACAATGCAAAGGCTCATGCAACCAACGCGAGGGTATACAATTTGAGGAGTAGAAACATACAATTCAACGTCGGAGATCAGGTTTACGTTCGCAATTTCTCCCAAAGCAACGCGTCTAAACAATTCAGCCATAAATTAGCGCAGGTGTTTGTGACCGCAACAGTAACGAAAAAGCTAGGTCCTGTTTATTACGAATTATCGAATGAGAAAGGAAAGAAAATGGGAGTATACCACGTAAAGGATATTCAAACCCGCTAATTCACTGTCCTTCTTTTCTTTTCGATTACGATCCCTGTCGATCACTCCGAGACATAATCTGGTGGTGGAGAGTGTTGTGGCCAGTGAAGCAAACCCAGATTAAATACCCTAATAATTTCCCAGATATAAAGCAGATTCAAATCACGCGCCAACTTGATTAGTTCGAACACCAAGGCTTTAAAAACAGCTACTTCGAATATGGAGCTTTAATTGCTCGAATGTTCTTTTTCGTCTCTCGAGACCGAATTCCATGGAAGGGTCCCGTTAAAGCTCGTCTATGCCGCTTAAGCCGACAGCGACGGTGAACACGCGGATCAATTCCATTTTTCTCCCAAAACACTTCGGTTGTGCCTGTGCCAATAGTGCCAAACTCTAGTGGAAGTTCACGTGTCCCTGTATTACATAATACATACCAAATTACATAACTGCAAGTCGGCGGAGAATCGACTAAAAAGCAAGATCAAGCTATATTGTGTGGTGAAAGTGCAAAGTGCTACGTAGAGAAAAGAAGGTGATTATAGAGGAAAGCAGGTTTGGTACATTCACTGAATTCCGAATCTATTACAGAATCTCTTGGTCACTGGAGGTCTGCCGTGCTTTGGCGCTCTCACGCCTAAACCCCCCACGCAACCTCCAGTGTCTTATTTTTGGCCGCTTCGAATTACCAGCGTTTCCGTTGTACGGACGATCTGCATCGACTTTTGAATGCCCTCTAATCGTATCTTGCGAGATGCAACTCAACATCCTTGATGCGGAATCGACAACGCCTAGGAATTAAAGTGGAAATTTATGTCAGCTAAAATTGTGCAGAAGATGTGAATACAAGATCAGGAATCGGAATCTAGGGTGACCTATGTCGTGGACAACATGTGATCATCGATTCGTGAGTACGAACATACCCGCGAAACAGCAGGGTATAGCAGCGGTGCAGCGTAATGAAAGGGAGAGCGTGATAACTCACACGCCAAGAGCGAGCTTTCGTTCGAAGAGAATTCGGACATATGCGTGCGTATGCACACACAAGTGCAAAGTGCTTCGTAGGGAAAAAGAAGAATCTCTTGGTCACTGGAGGTCTGCCGTGCTTTGGCGCTCTCACGCCTAAACCCCCCACGCAACCTCCAGTGTCTTATTTTTGGCCGCTTCGAATTACCAGCGTTTCCGTTGTACGGACGATCTGCATAGACTGCACCCAACAAAAGACGTTGTTGGAGAAGCTAACCGCCCATATTGAGACAGCATTGAGCCATCAGCTGAGTTCGTTTCAATTGAGATCGGGACTTGCGGAGCAGGCTTCGAATTATCAGCATGTACCAGCAGACGTTAGGAGTAGAGCAAGCCAAGAGGCAGACTTAAGGAATACTAGCAATCGCTCTTCAGTTTCAATTTCACCAGAAAAGGTAGGACATGTTATTCAAAACTGGAAGGTAAAGTTTGACGGTAGTAAGGACGGTCTATCGGCCACAGAATTTATTTACCGGGTACGTTCCTTGACGGCACAGACCCTGGGAAACAATTTCCAGCTGGTTTGCGATCATTTGCACTTATTGTTATCCGCAAAAGCAGGTGATTGGTTCTGGCAGTTCCATCGTAAACATGAAGAGTTCGCGTGGGAGACTTTTTGTCTAGCATTTAGGGATAAATATGACGATGCTGCCACTGATGTCGACATATGGCGTAGAATCGCGAAACGAAAGCAAGGGGAAAATGAACCTTTTGATTCCTATCAGAATAGTATAGAAGAGTTGGTGAATAGACTCGAGCGTAGCCTACCAGAATGCGACCTTGTTAAGCTGTTGATTGACAATTCGAAAAGTACACTTCATCACGAGTTACTACATTTGAATATCACTTCGATAAAGAAATTACTTTTAGAGGTTAAAAAGCACGAACAATTTTATTCGGAGCTTCGAAACCCTTCTTACAAAACGCCTTTTGTAAACCGGCGCAACATCTCCGAGATCTCTCCGGAGAGGGAACACCTTGAGGAGCCTGAACCAATAATATCAGCGATCATGCGTAATAAGATGTCCTGCTGGAATTGTGATAAGATAGGGCATAGATGGGATGATTGTGTGGAACCTAGAAGCATATTTTGTTACGGTTGTGGAACCAAGAATGTTTACAAGCCACGTTGCTCTAAGTGCCATCCTTCGGAAAACCGGCTGCGGGATGTGTCAACGAACCCCCTGTAGGCACATCCGTACCAAAACATAGCGAAAGCATCAGTCAGACTATAGATGAGGGTTTAGCTAAAACCGCTATGGACTCAGGATTTTTATCGGATAAACGACCAACTAGATATTTACCCTTACATGTAAGACTGTCAAATTACAAGAAAGCTAGAAATAGGATATTTGGCGATCTTTGTACCATATCAACTACGACAAAATCTAAAAGATCTACCCTTCGATTACGCAAATTTTGGAAAACAGTTGTTAGCACTCGACAATGCTTAATTGCTTCCATATTCAGTACGGGAGATAATCGTCTGTACACACCCATCACGATTGAAGACAAGGTTTACAACGCCTTGTTAGATTCTGGAGCGTCGGTTAGTTGCGTTGGCAACAATGCCGCCCGTGCTCTCCTTAACCATCCGAAATCACGTAAGTGTTCGGGAAGGGTTAAAACAGCCAGCGGAACCAAATGCTCGGTTGAGGGCATTTTCACAGCGACTATTACATATCGTAGTCTCACGGAAAGTATAGATTTTTTCATCATACCAAACTTAACCCAAGAGGTTTACTTAGGAATTGACTTTTTTAGGAAATTTAAACTTGCTGATCGACTCATGAGCGAAAGTGTCTCTGAGTTAGATATAGGTCCCACGGAGGATGAGGAAAGCTCACCCAAGTTACACAAACTTTCTAGTAAAGAGCAGGAGAGACTGCAAGGTGTCGTCGAAATTTTTCCTTCGTACGAACGAGACGGATTGGGCAGAACCAGCATTATTTCGCACTCGATCGACGTAGGTGATGCTAAGGCGATTAAACAAAGACACTGGCCAATCTCCCCTGCGCGCGAAAAACTTATGTTTGCTGAGGTAGATAACATGTTAGCTCTCGATATCATAGAACCTTCTTGCAGTCCTTGGAGTAGTAATTGTGTTCTTGTTCAAAAAGGTGATAAGGTTCGGTTGTGTTTAGACTCTCGCGAGATCAATAAATACACGAGGAAGGATGCTTACCCCTTACCACATATTGACGGGATCTTAAGCCGCTTACCTCCAGCGCGGTATATAACTGGTCTTGATATGAAACATGCTTTCTGGCAAATACCATTGGACGAGCCATCACGACCGTATACTGCGTTTACCGTCCCGAATCGTCCACTGTACCAATATAAGCTCATGCCATTTGGTCTGACAAATGCACCTCAGACCTTATGCCGCTTAATGGACCATGTCATACCCCCACATTTACGGAATCGAGTTTTTGTATATCTCGATGACTTGCTTGTTCTATCGGATGACTTTGATTCGCACTTGATTCTTTTGCAAGAAATCGCACTATGCTTAAGAAAAGCGAATATCACTATCAACGTTCGAAAATCTAAGTTCTGCATGAGAGAGATTAAATTTCCGGTTTCATAATTTCGGATGGTCAGATCAAGACTGATCCATTTAAGATTCAGGCAATCAACGACTTCCCAATTCCAACAACGGTAAAGCAGTTACGACGGTTTCTCGGTTTATCCGGATGGTATCGACGTTTCGTCGAGAATTATGCCTCCGTGAGCTATCCATTGACCGAGATGCTTAAGAAACAGAATACTTCCTTAATATGGAATGAAACCGCAACCAATGCTTTTGAAGAATTGAAACGAAGATTAACATCAGCTCCAATCCTCAGAACTCCTGATTTTTCTAAGAAATTCATCTTATTGTGTGATGCTAGTTCTTTTGGTCTCGGGTGCGTCCTAGCTCAAGAGAATGAAGAAGGCTTCGAAATGCCAATTGGATACATGTCGGTTAAGTTATCCAAAGCTCAACGGAATTATTCCGTTACAGAACTAGAATGTCTAGCAGTTATTAAGGGAATTAAGAAATTTCGAGCTTACATAGAAGGCCAGGAATTCTTAGTAATAACCGACCATGCAGCATTGCAGTGGTTGATGCGACAAAAGGATTTGTCTGGAAGGCTCGCGCGATGGGCTATACAGTTACAGGGTTTTGATTTTCGCATTGAACACCGGAAGGGTTCACAAAATGTTATTGCTGACACTCTGTCCAGGCAAAATGAATCGTCAGTAGATGAGTTTATCGATCTAGGGCCGATCATCGATTTAGAGTCCGAGCATTTCACTTTGTTGGAATATCTTGATTTAATTGAACGCATTCAGCAGAACCAAGAGAAACTTCCAGATTTAAAAATAACAGATGGCTATGTATACAAACGCACCGAAGCTTCGATTGGAGATTCTGAATCTGACCACCAGTCGTGGAAATTATGGGTACCCTCTGGCCTAGTCAGTAGTGTTATCAAACAAGCCCATGATTCTCCTAGCGCATCACATGGCGGGATGGGTAAAACCGTTGAAAAACTTAAGAGATACCTGTTCTGGCCCAAGATGTTGGTTCAAATCCGAGAGTACGTGAATAATTGTGTCATTTGTAAACAGACCAAAAGTCCCAATATAGTATTACGACCACCATTGGGAAAGCCAATTCAATCAGAGAGACCGTTTCAACGACTCTACATGGATCTGTTAGGTCCATACCCTCGTTCAAAGGCCGGGAATATCGGATTATTAATAATCGTGGATCATTGTACAAAATTCCATTTTCTCTGTCCATTGAAACGATTCACTTCCGGAAAGATTTGCGAGTACTTAGAAAATTCCATTTTCTTTACGTTTGGAGTGCCGGAATCCATCTTAACGGACAATGGTTCTCAATTTCGATCAGGATTCTTTGAGGCTTTTCTAACTCGATTTTCAATTAAACATATTTGTACCGCTTTTTATTCGCCTCAAGCGAATGCAAGCGAGCGCTTAAACCGATCGGTTTTGGCGGCGATCCGTGCGTACGTGGGGAAAGATCACACTACCTGGGATCAACGACTGAATGAGATTAACGGTGCTATTCGATACAGTCTACATACAACCACCGGATATTCTCCTTACTTCCTTACGTTTGGGCAAAACATGATTTTGAATGGCAAGGATTTCGAATTGCTCAGGAAACTTAACTTGCTATCAGATGATTCTAGAGTTAATTACCCCGATGCTCTGCAGTTGGCAAGGTATGCAGCAAAGGTCAACAATGCAAAGGCTCATGCAACCAACGCGAGGGTATACAATTTGAGGAGTAGAAACATACAATTCAACGTCGGAGATCAGGTTTACGTTCGCAATTTCTCCCAAAGCAACGCGTCTAAACAATTCAGCCATAAATTAGCGCAGGTGTTTGTGACCGCAACAGTAACGAAAAAGCTAGGTCCTGTTTATTACGAATTATCGAACGAGAAAGGAAAGAAAATGGGAGTATACCACGTAAAGGATATTCAAACCCGCTAATTCACTGTCCTTCTTTTCTTTTCGATTACGATCCCTGTCGATCACTCCGAGACATAATCTGGTGGTGGAGAGTGTTGTGGCCAGTGAAGCAAACCCAGATTAAATACCCTAATAATTTCCCAGATATAAAGCAGATTCAAATCACGCGCCAACTTGATTAGTTCGAACACCAAGGCTTTAAAAACAGCTACTTCGAATATGGAGCTTTAATTGCTCGAATGTTCTTTTTCGTCTCTCGAGACCGAATTCCATGGAAGGGTCCCGTTAAAGCTCGTCTATGCCGCTTAAGCCGACAGCGACGGTGAACACGCGGATCAATTCCATTTTTCTCCCAAAACACTTCGGTTGTGCCTGTGCCAATAGTGCCAAACTCTAGTGGAAGTTCACGTGTCCCTGTATTACATAATACATACCAAATTACATAACTGCAAGTCGGCGGAGAATCGACTAAAAAGCAAGATCAAGCTATATTGTGTGGTGAAAGTGCAAAGTGCTACGTAGAGAAAAGAAGGTGATTATAGAGGAAAGCAGGTTTGGTACATTCACTGAATTCCGAATCTATTACAGAATCTCTTGGTCACTGGAGGTCTGCCGTGCTTTGGCGCTCTCACGACTAAACCCCCCACGCAACCTCCAGTGTCTTATTTTTGGCCGCTTCGAATTACCAGCGTTTCCGTTGTACGGACGATCTGCATCGACTTTTGAATGCCCTCTAATCGTATCTTGCGAGATGCAACTCAACATCCTTGATGCGGAATCGACAACGCCTAGGAATTAAAGTGGAAATTTATGTCAGCTAAAATTGTGCAGAAGATGTGAATACAAGATCAGGAATCGGAATCTAGGGTGACCTGTGTCGTGGACAACATGTGATCATCGATTCGTGAGTACGAACATACCCGCGAAATAGCAGGGTATAGCAGCGGTGCAGCGTAATGAAAGGGAGAGCGTGATAACTCACACGCCAAGAGCGAGCTTTCGTTCGAAGAGAATTCGGACATATGCGGGCGTATGCACACACATATAAACGTGCATTAATTTGATCATCGACATTCTCTTTGCTTTGTCTTGTTCTTTTCTTTTGCTTACATTCTTGTGTTTGCACTTCAATTAAATTTGACTTTAAATGTAAAATCATATAAACATATACATTTATATTAAGGAATATCTTTCCTATAGAATTAATTTCTTTATCATATGTCTTAAGTTCCTTTCCTAATCAACTCAATGTTAAGCCTTGATTAACTCTGGCAATGTCGGCCAAAATATCATTCTTTAATTCTTTACTATTTTTATATAATTAATATTGTTCCACAGCTACCGAAGCAGTTCATTGGGCCCAACGAGCTCGTCAAGGAAAGTGTTTGAATTTGGTAATGATCATTAGTTTCGTATTGAATGGAAATGTTGACCTTCGTGAGTAAAAAGGCTCAGTTTTGCTATGAATTGTATTTTATATTCTTAAGTTAATGAACCTTTTGTTATATATGAATCTTTTGAATCTTGATTAATAGAACTATTTTGAATTAACATGAATTTGGAATAAATAACAACCATTCTGTCTAAGTACATAATGCCAATGATGCATCGAGTGTAATAATGCCGCGGTAGTTACGTTAGGGGCCATGCCAACATCGTTCCACGCATTGCCGAAGGTAGGGAGGGTATAGAAGAACTAGTGATCTCCTACACCTAGGATCACTAAATTAAATACGCGACTACCGGATTCCTTCTTGCCATCTATGCCGACCGGGGATTGATTACATTTGTTTTTTTTTCTGTGTTTTGATCAAAGTAGATTCTGTGTAAGTGCACTTAAATTTTTATAATATGGCGAGAACAAGGAAGTATAGGGATAGGAAAGACCCCGACCCCATCCGGCGAGCTGAGCCCAGAGCGCAGTATAGTGCACTAACCCCGATTCCCTTTCCTGCTGAGGCTGCATTGCCAACAAGATTTAACCAGCCCGTACCCGTAACATTATAGATCCTGCCACATTTCCTGGAGCGTGCGTGCTATATAGGTGCGGTGGTTCAGTATACATGCCAGTGCTGGATAGGGAAGGGTTCTATATAAGTGCAGGTGCCATATAGTTGCGGAGGTTCCACTTTTTTGGGGCTATATTGCCATATTGGTGCTTATGCCCAAGATGTGCGATCCTGCCACATTTCCTGGAGCGTGGATGCTATATAGGTGGTTCAGTATACATGCCAGTGCTGGATAGGGAAGGGTTCTATATAAGTGCAGCTGCCATATAGTTGCGGAGGTTCCACTTTTTTGGGGCTATATTGCCATATTGGTGCTTATGCCCAAAATATGCGATCCTGCCACATTTCCTGGAGCGTGGATGCTATATAGGTGCGGTGGTTCAGTATACATGCCAGTGCTGGATAGGGAAGGGTTCTATATAAGTGCAGGTGCCATATAGTTGCGGAGGTTCCACTTTTTTGGGAGCTATATTGCCATATTGGTGCTTATGAACAAAATATGCGATCCTGCCACATTTCCTGGAGCGTGGATGCTATATAGGTGCGGTGGTTCAGTATACATGCCAGTGCTGGATAGGGAAGGGTTCTATATAAGTGCAGGTGCCATATAGTTGCGGAGGTTCCACTTTTTTGGGGCTATATTGCCATATTGGTGCTTATGCCCAAAATATGCGATCCTGCCACATTTCCTAGAGCGTGGGTTCCAGATCGTTGCGGTGATTCAATATACATGCAAGGGCTGTATAGGGAAGGTTTCTATATAAGTGCAGGTGTCATATAATTTCGGAGGTTCACCTTTTTTGTGGCTATATTGCCATATTGGTGCTTATGCCAAAAATATGCGATCCTGCCACATTTCCTGGAGCGTGGATGCTATATAGGTGCGGTGGTTCAGTATACATGCCAGTGCTGGATAGGGAAGGGTTCTATATAAGTGCAGGTGCCATAAAGTTGCGGAGGTTCCACTTTTTTGGGGCTATATTGCCATATTGGTGCTTATGCCCAAGATGTGCGATCCTGCCACATTTCCTGGAGCGTGAATGCTATATAGGTGCGGTGGTTCAGTATACATGCCAGTGCTGGATAGGGAAGGGTTCTATATAAGTGCAGGTGCCATATAGTTGCGGAGGTTCCACTTTTTTATGGGCTAGAGTGCCATATTGGTGCTAGTGCCCAAGATGTGCGATCCTGCCACATTTCCTGGAGCGTGGGAGCTATATAGGTGCGGTGGTTCAGTATACATGCCAGTGCTGGATAGGGAAGGGTTCTATATAAGTGCAGAAGCCATATAGTTGCGGAGGTTCCACTTTTTTGGGGCTATATTGCCATATTGGTGCTTATGCCCAAGATGTGCGATCCTGCCACATTTCCTGGAGCGTGGATGCTATATAGGTGCGGTGGTTCAGTATACATGCCAGTGCTGGATAGGGAAGGGTTCTATATAAGTGCAGAAGCCATATAGTTGCGGAGGTTCCACTTTTTTGGGGCTGTATTGCCATATTGGTGCTTATGCCCAAGATGTGCGATCCTACCACATTTCCTGGAGCGTGAATGCTATATAGGTGCGGTGGTTCAGTATACATGCCAGTGCTGGATAGGGAAGGGTTCTATATAAGTGCAGGTGCCATATAGTTGCGGAGGTTCCAATTTTTTATGGGCTAGAGTGCCATATTGGTGCTAGTGCTCAAGATGTGCGATCCTGCCACATTTCCTGGAGCGTGGGGGCTATATAGGTGCGGTGGTTCAGTATACATGCCAGTGCTGGATAGGGAAGGGTTCTATATAAGTGCAGGTGCCATATAGTTGCGGAGGTTCCACTTTTTTATGGGCTAGAGTGCCATATTGGTGCTAGTGCCCAAGATGTGCGATCCTGCCACATTTCCTGGAGCGTGGGGGCTATATAGGTGCGGTGGTTCAGTATACATGCCAGTGCTGGATAGGGAAGGGTTCTATATAAGTGTAGGTGCCATATAGTTGCGGAGGTTCCACTTTTTTGGGGCTATATTGCCATATTGGTGCTTATGACCAAAATATGCGATCCTGCCACATTTCCTGGAGCGTGGATGCTATATAGGTGCGGTGGTTCAGTATACATGCCAGTGCTGGATAGGGAAGGGTTCTTTATAAGTGCAGGTGCCATATAGTTGCGGAGGTTCCACTTTTTTGGGGCTATATTGCCATATTGGTGCTTATGCCCAAAATATGCGATCCTGCCACATTTCCTAGAGCGTGGGTTCCAGATCGTTGCGGTGATTCAATATACATGCAAGTGCTGTATAGGGAAGGTTTCTATATAAGTGCAGGTGTCATATAATTTCGGAGGTTCCACTTTTTTAGGGCTATATTGCCATATTGGTTCTTATGCCCAAAATATGCGATCCTGCCAAATTTCCTAGAGCGTGGGTGCTATATTGGTGCGGTGGTTCAGTATACATGCCAGTGCTGGATAGTGAAGGGTTAGATATAAGTGCAGGTGCCATATAGTTGCGGAGGTTCCACTTTTTTAGGGCTATATTGCCATATTGGTGCTTATGCACAAAATATGCGATCCTGCCAAATTTCCTAGAGCGTGGGTTCTATATAGGTGCGCTGGTTCAGTATACATGGCAGTGCTGGATAGGGAAGGGTTCTATATAAGTGCAGGTGCCATAAAGTTGCGGAGGTTCCACTTTTTTGGGGCTATATTGCCATATTGGTGCTTATGCCCAAGATGTGCGATCCTGCCACATTTCCTGGAGCGTGTATGCTATATAGGTGGTTCAGTATACATGCCAGTGCTGGATAGGGAAGGGTTCTATATAAGTGCAGGTGCCATATAGTTGCGGAGGTTCCACTTTTTTGGGGCTATATTGCCATATTGGTGCTTATGCCCAAAATATGCGATCCTGCCACATTTCCTGGAGCGTGGATGCTATATAGGTGCGGTGGTTCAGTATACATGCCAGTGCTGGATAGGGAAGGGTTCTATATAAGTGCAGGTGCCATATAGTTGCGGAGGTTCCACTTTTTTGGGGCTATATTGCCATATTGGTGCTTATGCCTAAGATGTGCGATCCTGCCACATTTCCTGGAGCGTGGGTGCTATATAGGTGCGGTGGTTCAGTATACATGCCAGTGCTGGATAGGGAAGGGTTCTATATAAGTGCAGGTGCCATATAGTTGCGGAGGTTCCACTTTTTTGGGGCTATATTGCCATATTGGTGCTTATGCCCAAAATATGCGATCCTGCCAAATTTCCTAGAGCGTGGGTGCTATATAGGTGCGGTGGTTCAGTATACATGGCAGTGATGGATAGGGAAGGGTTCTATATAAGTGCAGGTGCCATAAAGTTGCGGAGGTTCCACTTTTTTGGGGCTATATTGCCATATTGGTGCTTATGCCCAAGATGTGCGATCCTGCCACATTTCCTGGAGCGTGGATGCTATATAGGTGGTTCAGTATACATGCCAGTGCTGGATAGGGAAGGGTTCTATATAAGTGCAGCTGCCATATAGTTGCGGAGGTTCCACTTTTTTGGGGCTATATTGCCATATTGGTGCTTATGCCCAAAATATGCGATCCTGCCACATTTCCTGGAGCGTGGATGCTATATAGGTGCGGTGGTTCAGTATACATGCCAGTGCTGGATAGGGAAGGGTTCTATATAAGTGCAGGTGCCATATAGTTGCGGAGGTTCCACTTTTTTGGGAGCTATATTGCCATATTGGTGCTTATGAACAAAATATGCGATCCTGCCACATTTCCTGGAGCGTGGATGCTATATAGGTGCGGTGGTTCAGTATACATGCCAGTGCTGGATAGGGAAGGGTTCTATATAAGTGCAGGTGCCATATAGTTGCGGAGGTTCCACTTTTTTGGGGCTATATTGCCATATTGGTGCTTATGCCCAAAATATGCGATCCTGCCACATTTCCTAGAGCGTGGGTTCCAGATCGTTGCGGTGATTCAATATACATGCAAGGGCTGTATAGGGAAGGTTTCTATATAAGTGCAGGTGTCATATAATTTCGGAGGTTCACCTTTTTTGTGGCTATATTGCCATATTGGTGCTTATGCCAAAAATATGCGATCCTGCCACATTTCCTGGAGCGTGGATGCTATATAGGTGCGGTGGTTCAGTATACATGCCAGTGCTGGATAGGGAAGGGTTCTATATAAGTGCAGGTGCCATAAAGTTGCGGAGGTTCCACTTTTTTGGGGCTATATTGCCATATTGGTGCTTATGCCCAAGATGTGCGATCCTGCCACATTTCCTGGAGCGTGAATGCTATATAGGTGCGGTGGTTCAGTATACATGCCAGTGCTGGATAGGGAAGGGTTCTATATAAGTGCAGGTGCCATATAGTTGCGGAGGTTCCACTTTTTTATGGGCTAGAGTGCCATATTGGTGCTAGTGCCCAAGATGTGCGATCCTGCCACATTTCCTGGAGCGTGGGAGCTATATAGGTGCGGTGGTTCAGTATACATGCCAGTGCTGGATAGGGAAGGGTTCTATATAAGTGCAGAAGCCATATAGTTGCGGAGGTTCCACTTTTTTGGGGCTATATTGCCATATTGGTGCTTATGCCCAAGATGTGCGATCCTGCCACATTTCCTGGAGCGTGGATGCTATATAGGTGCGGTGGTTCAGTATACATGCCAGTGCTGGATAGGGAAGGGTTCTATATAAGTGCAGAAGCCATATAGTTGCGGAGGTTCCACTTTTTTGGGGCTAGTATTGCCATATTGGTGCTTATGCCCAAGATGTGCGATCCTACCACATTTCCTGGAGCGTGGAATGCTATATAGGTGCGGTGGTTCAGTATACATGCCAGTGCTGGATAGGGAAGGGTTCTATATAAGTGCAGGTGCCATATAGTTGCGGAGGTTCCACTTTTTTATGGGCTAGAGTGCCATATTGGTGCTAGTGCTCAAGATGTGCGATCCTGCCACATTTCCTGGAGCGTGGGGGCTATATAGGTGCGGTGGTTCAGTATACATGCCAGTGCTGGATAGGGAAGGGTTCTATATAAGTGCAGGTGCCATATAGTTGCGGAGGTTCCACTTTTTTATGGGCTAGAGTGCCATATTGGTGCTAGTGCCCAAGATGTGCGATCCTGCCACATTTCCTGGAGCGTGGGGGCTATATAGGTGCGGTGGTTCAGTATACATGCCAGTGCTGGATAGGGAAGGGTTCTATATAAGTGTAGGTGCCATATAGTTGCGGAGGTTCCACTTTTTTGGGGCTATATTGCCATATTGGTGCTTATGACCAAAATATGCGATCCTGCCACATTTCCTGGAGCGTGGATGCTATATAGGTGCGGTGGTTCAGTATACATGCCAGTGCTGGATAGGGAAGGGTTCTTTATAAGTGCAGGTGCCATATAGTTGCGGAGGTTCCACTTTTTTGGGGCTATATTGCCATATTGGTGCTTATGCCCAAAATATGCGATCCTGCCACATTTCCTAGAGCGTGGGTTCCAGATCGTTGCGGTGATTCAATATACATGCAAGTGCTGTATAGGGAAGGTTTCTATATAAGTGCAGGTGTCATATAATTTCGGAGGTTCCACTTTTTTAGGGCTATATTGCCATATTGGTGCTTATGCCCAAAATATGCGATCCTGCCAAATTTCCTAGAGCGTGGGTGCTATATTGGTGCGGTGGTTCAGTATACATGCCAGTGCTGGATAGTGAAGGGTTAGATATAAGTGCAGGTGCCATATAGTTGCGGAGGTTCCACTTTTTTAGGGCTATATTGCCATATTGGTGCTTATGCACAAAATATGCGATCCTGCCAAATTTCCTAGAGCGTGGGTTCTATATAGGTGCGGTGGTTCAGTATACATGGCAGTGCTGGATAGGGAAGGGTTCTATATAAGTGCAGGTGCCATAAAGTTGCGGAGGTTCCACTTTTTTGGGGCTATATTGCCATATTGGTGCTTATGCCCAAGATGTGCGATCCTGCCACATTTCCTGGAGCGTGTATGCTATATAGGTGGTTCAGTATACATGCCAGTGCTGGATAGGGAAGGGTTCTATATAAGTGCAGGTGCCATATAGTTGCGGAGGTTCCACTTTTTTGGGGCTATATTGCCATATTGGTGCTTATGCCCAAAATATGCGATCCTGCCACATTTCCTGGAGCGTGGATGCTATATAGGTGCGGTGGTTCAGTATACATGCCAGTGCTGGATAGGGAAGGGTTCTATATAAGTGCAGGTGCCATATAGTTGCGGAGGTTCCACTTTTTTGGGGCTATATTGCCATATTGGTGCTTATGCCCTAAGATGTGCGATCCTGCCACATTTCCTGGAGCGTGGGTGCTATATAGGTGCGGTGGTTCAGTATACATGCCAGTGCTGGATAGGGAAGGGTTCTATATAAGTGCAGGTGCCATATAGTTGCGGAGGTTCCACTTTTTTGGGGCTATATTGCCATATTGGTGCTTATGCCCAAAATATGCGATCCTGCCACATTTCCTGGAGCGTGGGTGCTATATAGGTGCGGTGGTTCAGTATACATGCCAGTGCTGGATAGGGAAGGGTTCTATATAAGTGCAGGTAGCCATATAGTTGCGGAGGTTCCACTTTTTTGGGGCTATATTGCCATATTGGTGCTTATGCCCAATGATGTGCGATCCTGCCACATTTCCTGGAGCGTGGGTGCTATATAGGTGCGGTGGTTCAGTATACATGCCAGTGCTGGATAGGGAAGGGTTCTATATAAGTGCAGGTGCCATATAGTTGCGGAGGTTCCTACTTTTTTGGGGCTATATTGCCATATTGGTGCTTATGCCCAAAATATGCGATCCTGCCACATTTCCTGGAGCGTGGATGCTATATAGGTGCGGTGGTTCAGTATACATGCCAGTGCTGGATAGGGAAGGGTTCTATATAAGTGCAGGTGCCATATAGTTGCGGAGGTTCCACTATTTTGGGGCTATATTGCCATATTGGTGCTTATGCCCAAAATATGCGATCCTGCCACATTTCCTGGAGCGTGGATGCTATATAGGTGCGGTGGTTCAGTATACATGCCAGTGCTGGATAGGGAAGGGTTCTATATAAGTGCAGGTGCCATATAGTTGCGGAGGTTCCACTTTTTTATGGGCTAGAGTGCCATATTGGTGCTAGTGCCCAAGATGTGCGATCCTGCCACATTTCCTGGAGCGTGGGGGCTATATAGGTGCGGTGGTTCAGTATACATGCCAGTGCTGGATAGGGAAGGGTTCTATATAAGTGCAGGTGCCATATAGTTGCGGAGGTTCCACTTTTTTGGGGCTATATTGCCATATTGGTGCTTATGCCCAAAATATGCGATCCTGCCACATTTCCTGGAGCGTGGATGCTATATAGGTGCGGTGGTTCAGTATACATGCCAGTGCTGGATAGGGAATGGGTTCTATATAAGTGCAGGTGCCATATAGTTGCGGAGGTTCCACTTTTTTGGGGCTATATTGCCATATTGGTGCTTATGCCCAAAATATGCGATCCTGCCACATTTCCTGGAGCGTGGATGCTATATAGGTGCGGTGGTTCAGTATACATGCCAGTGCTGGATAGGGAAGGGTTCTATATAAGTGCAGAAGCCATATAGTTGCGGAGGTTCCACTTTTTTGGGGCTATATTGCCATATTGGTGCTTATGCCCAAGATGTGCGATCCTGCCACAATTTCCTGGAGCGTGGGTGCTATATAGGTGCGGTGGTTCAGTATACATGCCAGTGCTGGATAGGGAAGGGTTCTATATAAGTGCAGGTGCCATATAGTTGCGGAGGTTCCAATTTTTTATGGGCTAGAGTGCCATATTGGTGCTAGTGCCCAAGATGTACGATCCTGCCACATTTCCTGGAGCGTCGGGGCTATATAGGTGCGGTGGTTCAGTATACATGCCAGTGCTGGATAGGGAAGGGTTCTATATAAGTGCAGGTGCCATATAGTTGCGGAGGTTCCACTTTTTATGGGCTAGAGTGCCATATTGGTGCTAGTGCCCAAGATGTGCGATCCTGCCACATTTCCTGGAGCGTGGGGGCTATATAGGTGCGGTGGTTCAGTATACATGCCAGTGCTGGATAGGGAAGGGTTCTATATAAGTGTAGGTGCCATATAGTTGCGGAGGTTCCACTTTTTTGGGGCCATATTGCCATATTGGTGCTTATGACCAAAATATGCGATCCTGACACATTTCCTGGAGCGTGGATGCTATATAGGTGCGGTGGTTCAGTATACATGCCAGTGCTGGATAGGGAAGGGTTCTATATAAGTGCAGGTGCCATATAGTTGCGGAGGTTCCACTTTTTTGGGGCTATATTGCCATATTGGTGCTTATGCCCAAAATATGCGATCCTGCCACATTTCCTAGAGCGTGGGTTCCAGATCGTTGCGGTGGATTCAATATACATGCAAGTGCTGTATAGGGAAGGTTTCTATATAAGTGCAGGTGTCATATAATTTCGGAGGTTCCACTTTTTTAGGGCTATATTGCCATATTGGTGCTTATGCCCAAAATATGCGATCCTGCCACATTTCCTAGAGCGTGGGTGCTATATAGGTGCGGTGGTTCAGTATACATGCCAGTGCTGGATAGTGAAGGGTTAGATATAAGTGCAGGTGCCATATAGTTGCGGAGGTTCCACTTTTTTAGGGCTATATTGCCATATTGGTGCTTATGCCCAAAATATGCGATCCTGCCACATTTCCTGGAGCGTGGGTGCTATATAGGTGCGGTGGTTCAGTATACATGCCAGTGCTGGATAGGGAAGGGTTCTATATAAGTGCAGGTGCCATATAGTTGCGGAGGTTCCACTTTTTTGGGGCTATATTGCCATATTGGTGCTTATGCCCAAGATGTGCGATCCTGCCACATTTCCTGGAGCGTGGATGCTATATAGGTGCGGTGGTTCAGTATACATGCCAGTGCTGGATAGGGAAGGGTTCTATATAAGTGCAGGTGCCATATAGTTGCGGAGGTTCCACTTTTTTGGGGCTATATTGCCATATTGGTGCTTATGCCCAAAATATGCGATCCTGCCACATTTCCTGGAGCGTGGATGCTATATAGGTGCGGTGGTTCAGTATACATGCCAGTGCTGGATAGGGAAGGGTTCTATATAAGTGCAGGTGCCATATAGTTGCGGAGGTTCCACTTTTTTGGGGCTATATTGCCATATTGGTGCTTATGCCCAAGATGTGCGATCCTGCCACATTTCCTGGAGCGTGGGATGCTATATAGGTGCGGTGGTTCAGTATACATGCCAGTGCTGGATAGGGAAGGGTTCTATATAAGTGCAGGTGCCATATAGTTGCGGAGGTTCCACTTTTTTGGGGCTATATTGCCATATTGGTGCTTATGCCCAAAATATGCGATCCTGCCACATTTCCTGGAGCGTGGGTGCTATATAGGTGCGGTGGTTCAGTATACATGCCAGTGCTGGATAGGGAAGGGTTCTATATAAGTGCAGGTGCCATATAGTTGCGGAGGTTCCACTTTTTTGGGGCTATATTGCCATATTGGTGCTTATGCCCAATATGTGCGATCCTGCCACATTTCCTGGAGCGTGGGTGCTATATAGGTGCGGTGGTTCAGTATACATGCCAGTGCTGGATAGGGAAGGGTTCTATATAAGTGCAGGTGCCATATAGTTGCGGAGGTTCCACTTTTTTGGGGCTATATTGCCATATTGGTGCTTATGCCCAAAATATGCGATCCTGCCACATTTCCTGGAGCGTGGATGCTATATAGGTGCGGTGGTTCAGTATACATGCCAGTGCTGGATAGGGAAGGGTTCTATATAAGTGCAGGATGCCATATAGTTGCGGAGGTTCCACTTTTTTGGGGCTATATTGCCATATTGGTGCTTATGCCCAAAATATGCGATCCTGCCACATTTCCTGGAGCGTGGATGCTATATAGGTGCGGTGGTTCAGTATACATGCCAGTGCTGGATAGGGAAGGGTTCTATATAAGTGCAGGTGCCATATAGTTGCGGAGGTTCCACTTTTTTGGGGCTATATTGCCATATTGGTGCTTATGCCCAAAATATGCGATCCTGCCACATTTCCTGGAGCGTGGATGCTATATAGGTGCGGTGGTTCAGTATACATGCCAGTGCTGGATAGGGAAGGGTTCTATATAAGTGCAGGTAGCCATATAGTTGCGGAGGTTCCACTTTTTTGGGGCTATATTGCCATATTGGTGCTTATGCCCAAGATGTGCGATCCTGCCACATTTCCTGGAGCGTGGGTGCTATATAGGTGCGGTGGTTCAGTATACATGCCAGTGCTGGATAGGGAAGGGTTCTATATAAGTGCAGGTGCCATATAGTTGCGGAGGTTCCACTTTTTTGGGGCTATATTGCCATATTGGTGCTTATGCCCAAAATATGCGATCCTGCCACATTTCCTGGAGCGTGGATGCTATATAGGTGCGGTGGTTCAGTATACATGCCAGTGCTGGATAGGGAAGGGTTCTATATAAGTGCAGGTGCCATATAGTTGCGGAGGTTCCACTTTTTTGGGGCTATATTGCCATATTGGTGCTTATGCCCAAAATATGCGATCCTGCCACATTTCCTGGAGCGTGGATGCTATATAGGTGCGGTGGTTCAGTATACATGCCAGTGCTGGATAGGGAAGGGTTCTATATAAGTGCAGGTGCCATATAGTTGCGGAGGTTCCACTTTTTTGGGGCTAGAGTGCCATATTGGTGCTAGTGCCCAAGATGTGCGATCCTGCCACATTTCCTGGAGCGTGGGTGCTATATAGGTGCGGTGGTTCAGTATACATGCCAGTGCTGGATAGGGAAGGGTTCTATATAAGTGCAGGTGCCATATAGTTGCGGAGGTTCCACTTTTTTGGGGCTATATTGCCATATTGGTGCTTATGCCCAAAATATGCGATCCTGCCACATTTCCTGGAGCGTGGATGCTATATAGGTGCGGTGGTTCAGTATACATGCCAGTGCTGGATAGGGAAGGGTTCTATATAAGTGCAGGTGCCATATAGTTGCGGAGGTTCCACTTTTTTGGGGCTATATTGCCATATTGGTGCTTATGCCCAAATATGCGATCCTGCCACATTTCCTGGAGCGTGGATGCTATATAGGTGCGGTGGTTCAGTATACATGCCAGTGCTGGATAGGGAAGGGTTCTATATAAGTGCAGGTGCCATATAGTTGCGGAGGTTCCACTTTTTTGGGGCTATATTGCCATATTGGTGCTTATGCCCAAAATATGCGATCCTGCCACATTTCCTGGAGCGTGGATGCTATATAGGTGCGGTGGTTCAGTATACATGCCAGTGCTGGATAGGGAAGGGTTCTATATAAGTGCAGGTGCCATATAGTTGCGGAGGTTCCACTTTTTTGGGGCTAGAGTGCCATATTGGTGCTAGTGCCCAAGATGTGCGATCCTGCCACATTTCCTGGAGCGTGGGTGCTATATAGGTGCGGTGGTTCAGTATACATGCCAGTGCTGGATAGGGAAGGGTTCTATATAAGTGCAGGTGCCATATAGTTGCGGAGTTCCACCTTTTTATGGGCTAGAATGCCATATTGGTGCTTATGCCCAAAATATGCGATCCTGCCACATTTCCTGGAGCGTGGATGCTATATAGGTGCGGTGGTTCAGTATACATGCCAGTGCTGAATAGGGAGGTGTTCTATATAAGTGCAGGTGCCATATAGTTGCGGAGGTTCCACTTTTTTGGGGCTAGAGTGCCATATTGTTGCTAGTGCCCAAGATGTGCGATCTTGCCACATTTCCTGGAGCGTGGGTGCTATATAGGTGCGGTGGTTCAGTATACATGCCAGTGCTGGATAGGGAAGGGTTCTATATAAGTGCAGGTGCCATATAGTTGCGGAGTTCCACTTTTTTGAGGCTAGAGTGCCGTATTGTTGCTAGTGCCCAAGATGTGCGATCTTGCCACATTTCCTGGTGGCATGGTGGCACCCATATTGGTGCTTTTGCCCAAAATATGCGATCCTGCCACATTTCCTGGAGCATGGATGCTTTATAGGTGCGGTGGTTCAGTATACATGCCAGTGCTGGATAGTGAAGGGTTCTATATAAGTGCAGGTGCCATATAGTTGCGGAGGTTCCACTTTTTTGAGGCTAGAGTGCCATATTGGTGCTAGTGCCCAAGATGTGCGATCCTGCCACATTTCCTGGAGCGTGGGTGCTATATAGGTGCGGTGGTTCAGTATACATGCCAGTGCTGGATAGGGAAGGGTTATATATAAGTGCAGGTGCCATATAGTTGCGGAGGTTCCACTTTTTTGGGGCTAGAGTTCAGTATACATGCCAGTGCTGGATAGGGAGGTGTTCTATATAAGTGCAGGTGCCATATAGTTGCGGAGGTTCCACTTTTTTGGGGCTAGAGTGCCATATTGTTGCTAGTGCCCAAGAAGTGCGATCCTGCCACATTTCCTGGAGCGTGGGTGCTATATAGGTGCGGTGGTTCAGTATACATGCCAGTGCTGGATAGTGAAGGGTTATATATAAGTGCAGGTGCCATATAGTTGCGGAGGTTCCACTTTTTTGAGGCTAGAGTGCCATATTGTTGCTAGTGCCCAAGATGTGCGATCTTGCCACATTTCTGGAGCGTGGGTGCTATATAGGTGCGGTGTTTCAGTAACATGCCAGTGCTGGATAGGGAAGGGTTATATATAAGTGCAGGTGCCATATAGTTGCGGAGTTCCACTTTTTAGAGGCTAGAGTGCCGTATTGTTGCTAGTGCCCAAGATGTGCGATCTTGCCACATTTCCTGGAGCGTGGGTGATATATAGGTGCGGTGATTCAATATACATGCAAGTGCTGTATAGGGAAGGGTTATATATAAGTGCAGGTGCCATATAGTTGGGGAGGTTCCTCTTTTTTGGGGCTAGAGTTCAGTATACATGCCAGTGCTGGATAGGGAGGTGTTCTATATAAGTGCAGGTGCCATATAGTTGCGGAGGTTCCACTTTTTTGGGGCTAGAGTGCCATATTGTTGCTAGTGCCCAAGATGTGCGATCTTGCCACATTTCCTGGAGCGTGGGTGCTATATAGGTGCGGTGGTTCAGTATACATGCCAGTGCTGGATAGGGAAGGGTTATATATAAGTGCAGGTGCCATATAGTTGCGGAGGTTCCACTTTTTTGGGGCTAGAGTGCCATATTGTTGCTAGTGCCCAAGAAGTGCGATCCTGCCACATTTCCTGGAGCGTGGGTGCTATATAGGTGCGGTGGTTCAGTATACATGCCAGTGCTGGATAGGGAAGGGTTATATATAAGTGCAGGTGCCATATAGTTGCGGAGGTTCCTCTTTTTTGGGGCTAGAGTTCAGTATACATGCCAGTGCTGGATAGGGAGGTGTTCTATATAAGTGCAGGTGCCATATAGTTGCGGAGGTTCCACTTTTTTCGGGCTAGAGTGCCATATTGTTGCTAGTGCCCAAGATGTGCGATCTTGCCACATTTCCTGGAGCGTGGGTGCTATATAGGTGCGGTGGTTCAGTATACATGCCAGTGCTGGATAGGGAAGGGTTCTATATAAGTGCAGGTGCCATATAGTTGCGGAGGTTCCACTTTTTTGGGGCTAGAGTGCCATATTGTTGCTAGTGCCCAAGATGTGCGATCCTGCCACATTTCCTGGAGCGTGGGTGCTATATAGGTGCGGGTGGTTCAGTATACATGCCAGTGCTGGATAGGGAAGGGTTCTATATAAGTGCAGGTGCCATATAGTTGCGGAGTTCCACTTTTTTGAGGCTAGAGTGCCGTATTGTTGCTAGTGCCCAAGATGTGCGATCTTGCCACATTTCCTGGAGCGTGGGTGCTATATAGGTGCGGTGGTTCAGTATACATGCCAGTGCTGGATAGGGAAGGGTTCTATATAAGTGCAGGTGCCATATAGTTGCGGAGGTTCCACTTTTTGAGGCTAGAGTGCCATATTGTTGCTAGTGCCCAAGATGTGCGATCCTTGCCACATTTCCTGGAGCGTGGGTGCTATATAGGTGCGGTGGTTCAGTATACATGCCAGTGCTGGATAGGGAAGGGTTCTATATAAGTGCAGGTGCCATATAGTTGCGGAGGTTCCACTTTTTTGAGGCTAGAGTGCCATATTGTTGCTAGTGCCCAAGATGTGCGATCTTGCCACATTTCCTGGAGCGTGGGTGCTATATAGGTGCGGTGGTTCAGTATACATGCCAGTGCTGGATAGGGAAGGGTTCTATATAAGTGCAGGTGCCATATAGTTGCGGAGGTTCCACTTTTTTGGGGCTAGAGTGCCATATTGGTGCTAGTGCCCAAGATGTGCGATCCTGCCACATTTCCTGGAGCGTGGGTGCTATATAGGTGCGGTGGTTCAGTATACATGCCAGTGCTGGATAGGGAAGGGTTATATATAAGTGCAGGTGCCATATAGTTGCGGAGGTTCCACTTTTTTGGGGCTAGAGTTCAGTATACATGCCAGTGCTGGATAGGGAGGTGTTCTATATAAGTGCAGGTGCCATATAGTAGCGGAGGTTCCACTTTTTTGCGGCTAGACGTGCCATATTGTTGCTTAGTGCCCAAAATATGCGATCCTGGACCACATTCCTGGAGAGTGGATGCTATATAGGTAGTTGTTCAGTATACATGGCCAGTGTGATAGGGAGGGTTCTATATAATTTGCAGTTGCCATATTATAGTGCGGAGTTCCACTTTTTTGGGCTAGAGTGCCGTATTGTGCTTGCCCAGATGTGCGATCTTGCCACATTTCCTGGGCGTGGGTGCTATATAGTGTACGGTGGTTCAGTATAATGCAGTTGCTGGATAGGGAAAGGGTTCTATAAAGTGAATGTGCACCTATAGTGGGCGGAGGTTCCACTTTTTGAGGCTAGAGGTGCCATATTGTTGCTAGTTGCCCAAGATGTGACGATTCTTGCACATTTCCTGGAGCGTGGGTTGCTATATAGGTGCGTGGTTCAGTATACATGCAGGCTGGATAGGGAAGGGTTCTATATAAGTGCAGGTGCCATATAGTTGCGGAGTTCCACTATTTTGAGGCTAGAGTGCCGTATTGTTGCTAGTGCCCAAGATGTGCGATCTTGCCACATTTCCTGGAGCGTGGGTGATATATAGGTGCGGTGATTCAATATACATGCAAGTGCTGGAGAGGGAGGTGTTCTATATAAGTGCAGGTGCCATATAGTTGCGGAGGTTCCACTTTTTTGGGGCTAGAGTGCCATATTGGTGCTAGTGCCCAAGATGTGCGATCCTGCCACATTTCCTGGAGCGTGGATGCTATATAGGTGCGGTGGTTCAGTATACATGCCAGTGCTGGATAGGGAAGGGTTCTATATAAGTGCAGGTGCCATATAGTTGCAGAGGTTCCACTTTTTGGGGCTATATTGCCATATTGTGCTTATGCCCAAAATATGCGATCCTGCCACATGTCCTGGAGCGTGGATGCTATATAGGTGCGGTGGTTCAGTATACATGCCAGTGCTGGATAGGGAGGTGTTCTATATAAGTGCAGGTGCCATATAGTTGCGGAGGTTCCACTTTTTTGGGGCTAGAGTGCCATATTGTTGCTAGTGCCCAAGATAGTGCGATCCTGCCACATTTCCTGGAGTGTGGGTGCTATATAGGTGCGGTGGTTCAGTATACATGCCAGTGCTGGATAGTGAAGGGTTATATATAAGTGCAGGTGCCATATAGTTGCGGAGGTTCCACTTTTTTGAGGCTAGAGTGCCATATTGTTGCTAGTGCCCAAGATGTGCGATCTTGCCACATTTCCTGGAGCGTGGGTGCTATATAGGTGCGGTGGTTCAGTATACATACCAGTGCTGGATAGGGAAGGGTTATATATAAGTGCAGGTGCCATATAGTTGCGGAGGTTCCACTTTTTTGGGGCTAGAGTGCCATATTGTTGCTAGTGCCCAAGATGTGCGATCCTGCCACATTTCCTGGAGCGTGGGTGCTATATAGGTGCGGTGGTTCAGTATACATGCCAGTGCTGGATAGGGAAGGGTTATATATAAGTGCAGGTGCCATATAGTTGCGGAGGTTCCACTTTTTTGGGGCTAGAGTTCAGTATACATGCCAGTGCTGGATAGGGAGGTGTTCTATATAAGTGCAGGTGCCATATAGTTGCGGAGGTTCCACTTTTTTGGGCTAGAGTGCCATATTGTTGCTAGTGCCCAAGAAGTGCGATCCTGCCACATTTCCTGGAGCGTGGGTGCTATATAGGTGCGGTGGTTCAGTATAGTTCAGTATAGAGTGCCATATTGTTGCTAGTGCCCAAAATATGCGATCATGCCACATTTCCTAGAGCGTGCGTGCTATATAGGTGCGGTGGTTCAGTATACATGCCAGT
>NW_020825621.1:0-44097 GCF_003286085.1 Drosophila persimilis
CACTTGTTTTGGCTTGTATATGCCCTTGAGACCCTATTACCATCTCCTTGTTAACCATTTCCTTTAATGCGTCAAAATGTACATGTCCGAACCTATTGTGCCATTTGAATGCATCTGCCTCAACATTTACAATGTTCATACACTTTTCCTGATTGTCCTGAACCATAAACAATCCATTTTCCAGATGTGCCTTTATAACTATTTTTCCGTTTTCAAAAATCATCGCTTGATTTTTCTCAAACACAACTCTTTTTCCATGTTTTAATAGTTTTGTGACCGATATAAAATTGTACTGCAAATCTGGTACCAAGATAACATTTTCCATCGTAACGGATCTATCACCGAACTTTACTTGAACAGTTCCATGCCCTTCAGCAATAAGTGATTTACCGCCGGCTAAAAATACTTTTTGATTATCTTCCGTGAACGACACAAAGCGTTCCTTGTCACAACATAGATGCGCCGTTGCGCCACTGTCTATGCACCATGCATTTAACATCTGGTCATTCGGCTTAGCTAAACTTAGGATTGGTACATATTTTTCTGGTTCCACTTTGTCATATTCGGTTACGCAAAGCATTGTACCCAATCTTTCCCCGCTTTTACTGTTTGCGCCCTTGTTGTTTGCTCCTTCCTGCTTGCTTTTAGCACGGCATTCCGATTTAAAATGGCCTTCCTTTCCGCACTTAAAACACTTTTTGCCCTTCTTAAAGTTTTTCTTAAAATTGTTGTTGTCATAACTGACGTGTAGTTCCGCGCTACTTGTAATTTCCTTGCTAATGCTATCTTCCTGCCTATTCGCTTCTTCAGAAATTTTTATTTTTAGCATGCTCAAGCTCGGCAAATCATCTCGCGTCTCAATCGCAACAACAAAACTTTCATACGATTTAGGCAAACCATTTAGCAACACAACTGATAAGATCTTTTCATCAACCTTTATGTTGACCTCTGCTTTTATTTAGCTTTTGCCATGCCTGTGACGACGATACACAATTTTTAATATTGTTTAGTTGGGTCGATTTAACACAAAGTAAAATTGACGCCAACGCCTTTTGATCCTTTAGTTCAAAAGCTGCACGTTGCTCACTTGTTGCACTTTCACTAAGCTCAATTTTACCACTGACGATTGGCCACAAATCATTTTGTATGAGAACACTTCTCATCAAAACTTCCCATGTGCTATAATTGTTTTCGTCCAGTTTCTCAATATTGAAATTCATATTTCCACTCATTTTTATACTTATTGTCCCACAGTGCAAAATTTGTAATGCACAAAGCAACTACGACGACAATACTGTTGTCCGTGTCTTTCTTTTGTTTTTTTCGTTTTCTTTTAAGTATCCCTCCGAGTTGCTATTTACACACACACACTCGCGATTTTCTATGCCTTGGTATACACACTTTTGGGTATACACACTCGCCGTTTTGTGCGGCTTGGCATACGCACTTTTTGGTATACACACTTGAGTCTCCGTTCGCTTTTGTGTTTCTTGATCCGTTGGGACTGCTTTATTTTGGACTTTAAAACCACGGCAACGGTCCGATTCGCTGCAAAATTCTAATCAAAAAACACAATGCGAATCTCCGTTGAATTTGTTCAACTTGTTCTTTTGCCTTTCTATGTACACACATAACCCCAATGAGTCTATGCCATTTTTTTTAGCACTACTTTTCACTAAGCACCAAACACTGTTTATTGTTTCTCACTGTTTCTGTTTTATACTGTTTCTGGGTGAATTGGTGTCTGGGCCCATAACCTGTTAAAGTTATTTTATTTGTAAGACAGCAGAATATCAGTATACAGAATTATATGTGCTTCCGAGTAACATACGCAAGAGAGAGACACCGAAAAGGGAACATCGATATACAGAATATCGATATGAGAACATCGATATGCAGCAGGGCACATGCGCAGTATTGTTACAGATCAATATCTAATTATCGTGGCGGTCACTTTGAACACTCCTCCTCAACACAACGCATTTTTACAAACTTTAAATATACTTAACTAATATTCAATAACATGTCAAGCACTTATAAACGATCTTTTAAACCAAATGCGAATACAAATTTATGGTGCTTAACCTTGGCTAAGTTCTTTGTGAGGACATCTGCTATCATCTCATCGGTTGGCAGATATGCAATGTTGACTTCACCTCTCTTGAGAACCTCTCGAATATGATGTATCTTGACGTCGATGTGCTTTGTACGTGCATGAAACATGGGGTTTCTAGCAAGCTGCTGTGCTCCAATGTTGTCGCCGTACATCTGAATAGCTGACTCCTTGGATATCAGCTTTAAGTCAATCAGTAGGCTGCGAAAGTATATCGCCTCTTTTGCTGCAGATGATAAGGCTATGTACTCTGCCTCCGTGGAACTGAGGGCAACCGTCGATTGCTTTCTTGACTCCCAAGAAACCGCTCCTCCTGCCAACATGCATACATAGCCAGTGAATGACTTTCGGTTCGTCATATCACTTGCCCAATCTGCATCAACAAAACACTCAATTGCCTTTCCTTGCTTTGTGTAGCATATCTCCCAGTCGATAGTTTTTGCCAAATATCGAAGTATGTGCTTGGCTGCCGCTTCATGCTCGGAATGAGGATCCTTGTTACGTTGTGCTAATTTGTTCACCGAATGCGCAATGTCTGGACGAGTCATAACAGCAAGATAAGATAACTCTCCAATTAGCTTTTGGAACGATGTGATGTCGACCCTGCGGCAATCCTCTTTGTTGCATGCCACCTGGTAACCAGCTTCAAGAGGCGTGGACGTCTGTCGACAATCTTTCAAATTGTACTGTTCGAGCAACTCTCTAATATATTTCCGTTGGCTGATTGAAATCGCACCCGTACTGCCTTCACGTTTCACCTCAATACCTAAAAAGTATTGCATAGGCCCGATGTCAACCACATCAAATTCTGCTGCGATCTTTATCTTGATATCAGATATATCATCTAGGTCCTTACACGCCAAAATAATGTCATCTACGTAGACAGCTATTAGACACATATTTTTACCTGGCTTACGATACAGACAGGGTTCGTTGACAGTCGGTATAAAACCAATGCGTCTCAGCGTTGCATCCAACGTAGAGTTCCACACTCTTCCTGATTGTTTTAGGCCATATATACTTTTGTGAAGCCACAAAACGTGATTTGGGTGAACTTCGCTGATGAAGCCCTCAGGTTGTCTCATAAAAACCTCATCTTCCAATTCGCCGTTAAGATACGCCGTGACAACATCCATTTGATGTAGGTGGAGACCATGTTCGACTGCAAGTGCAATTATCAACCTGATAGTTGCGTGGCGTACAACTGGTGCAAATGTTTCCTTGTAGTCGATCCCGTAGCGTTGGCTACAACCTTTCGCCACCAGACGTGATTTGAGCCTGTTCACGCTTCCATCCGGATTGGACTTAACTGCGTAAACCCATCTGCATCCAATGGACTTTTTCCCGCTAGGCAATTTAGTAAGCGACCACGTGCCGTTCTTCACGAGAGATTCGTACTCGTCCTTCATTGATGCTTTCCATATCTCGCCTTCAGTAGACCGTTCAGCTTGTGCGTAGTTTTGTGGAACTTGTACGTCTGCTGCCAGTATCGCATTGAGCATATGATACTGCTTCCTTGGTCGTCCTGGTTTGCCCGTCCGTACTATGGTTGGGCGTCCTGGTCCTCTTATTGGTTCTGGAATTACAAGAATGTCATTACTAGACCTAATCTCCTCCTGATTTTCTGGCTCATTTTGTGGATCTTTAAATTGCTCGCTATCCATTTCGGGTTCAGCGTTCTGGTTTTGTTGAACCTCAATTGATGATATGTCATTGGAACATGATGCATCTAGTTTGCCCCCTTCAGGTTCTACAAAAATGACATCCCTACTCTCTACGAGTTTCCTGGTTTCTTTACTGACCAAACGGTATGACCTGTCCATATTTCAAAAGGTGTCACCCCGCTCAAGCAGCTGCTTGCCACTGTATTTCGCAAATACGTGGCAGTTCGAATCGCTTCTGCCCAATAGCATTCACTCAACCCAGCATGCAGCAGCATACTTCTTGCCATTTCTACCAATGTTCTGTTAGCCCTTTCTGCAACTCCGTTTTGTTGAGGTGTATATGGCACTGTTAAGTTTCGCTTTATTCCATTTTGGTTTAGGTAATTGTCAAAAACGCTTGATATGTATTCTCGGCCATTGTCGCTTTGTAAAACCTTGACTTTTCTCCCAGTTTGGCACTCAACTTGACTCTTAAATTCTTTAAAAGCCTCGAAAACCTGATCTTTGGTTTTTAGGAAACTTACTGATACATATCTTGAACAATCATCAATAAATGTGGCGAAATATCGATTGCCTCCCATTGACTGCTTTTGCATTGGACCGCATACATCAGTATGTATTAAGTCTAGAACGCCCTTTGACCTGTTTGTGCTCGATTGAAATGGTTGCACACAAATTTTACTTTTTGCGCATGTTGCACACACTTGTTTTGGCTTGTATATGCCCTTGAGACCTATTACCATCTCCTTGTTAACCATTTCCTTTAATGCGTCAAAATGTACATGTCCGAACCTATTGTGCCATTTGAATGCATCTGCCTCAACATTTACAATGTTCATACACTTTTCCTGATTGTCCTGAACCATAAACAATCCATTTTCCAGATGTTCCTTTATAACTATTTTTCCGTTTTCAAAAATCATCGCTTGACTTTTCTCAAACACAACTTTTTTCCATGTTTTAATAGTTTTGTGACCGATATAAAATTGTACTGCAAATCTGGTACCAAGATAACATTTTCCATCGTAACGGATCTATCACCGAACTTTACTTGAACAGTTCCATGCCCTTCAGCAATAAGTGATTTACCGCCGGCTAAAAATACTTTTTGATTATCTTCCGTGAACGACACAAAGCGTTCCTTGTCACAACATAGATGCGCCGTTGCGCCACTGTCTATGCACCATGCATTTAACATCTGGTCATTCGGCTTAGCTAAACTTAGGATTGGTACATATTTTTCTGGTTCCACTTTGTCATATTCGGTTACGCAAAGCATTGTACCCAATCTTTCCCCGCTTTTACTGTTTGCGCCCTTGTTGTTTGCTCCTTCCTGCTTGCTTTTAGCACGGCATTCCGATTTAAAATGGCCTTCCTTTCCGCACTTAAAACACTTTTTGCCCTTCTTAAAGTTTTTCTTAAAATTGTTGTTGTCATAACTGACGTGTAGTTCCGCGCTACTTGTAATTTCCTTGCTAATGCTATCTTCCTGCCTATTCGCTTCTTCAGAAATTTTTATTTTTAGCATGCTCAAGCTCGGCAAATCATCTCGCGTCTCAATCGCAACAACAAAACTTTCATACGATTTAGGCAAACCATTTAGCAACACAACTGATAAGATCTTTTCATCAACCTTTATGTTGACCTCTGCTTTTATTTAGCTTTTGCCATGCCTGTGACGACGATACACAATTTTTAATATTGTTTAGTTGGGTCGATTTAACACAAAGTAAAATTGACGCCAACGCCTTTTGATCCTTTAGTTCAAAAGCTGCACGTTGCTCACTTGTTGCACTTTCACTAAGCTCAATTTTACCACTGACGATTGGCCACAAATCATTTTGTATGAGAACACTTCTCATCAAAACTTCCCATGTGCTATAATTGTTTTCGTCCAGTTTCTCAATATTGAAATTCATATTTCCACTCATTTTTTATACTTATTGTCCCACAGTGCAAAATTTGTAATGCACAAAGCAACTACGACGACAATACTGTTGTCCGTGTCTTTCTTTTGTTTTTTTCGTTTTCTTTTAAGTATCCCTCCGAGTTGCTATTTACACACACACACTCGCGATTTTCTATGCCTTGGTATACACACTTTTGGGTATACACACTCGCCGTTTTGTGCGGCTTGGCATACGCACTTTTTGGTATACACACTTGAGTCTCCGTTCGCTTTTGTGTTTCTTGATCCGTTGGGACTGCTTTATTTTGGACTTTAAACCACGGCAACGGTCCGATTCGCTGCAAAATTCTAATCAAAAAACACAATGCGAATCTCCGTTGAATTTGTTCAACTTGTTCTTTTGCCTTTCTATGTACACACATAACCCCAATGAGTCTATGCCATTTTTTTTAGCACTACTTTTCACTAAGCACCAAACACTGTTTATTGTTTCTCACTGTTTCTGTTTTATACTGTTTCTGGGTGAATTGGTGTCTGGGCCCATAACCTGTTAAAGTTATTTTATTTGTAAGACAGCAGAATATCAGTATACAGAATTATATGTGCTTCCGAGTAACATACGCAAGAGAGAGACACCGAAAAGGGAACATCGATATACAGAATATCGATATGAGAACATCGATATGCAGCAGGGCACATGCGCAGTATTGTTACAGATCAATATCTAATTATCGTGGCGGTCACTTTGAACACTCCTCCTCAACACAACGCATTTTTACAAACTTTAAATATACTTAACTAATATTCAATAACATGTCAAGCACTTATAAACGATCTTTTAAACCAAATGCGAATACAAATTTATGGTGCTTAACCTTGGCTAAGTTCTTTGTGAGGACATCTGCTATCATCTCATCGGTTGGCAGATATGCAATGTTGACTTCACCTCTCTTGAGAACCTCTCGAATATGATGTATCTTGACGTCGATGTGCTTTGTACGTGCATGAAACATGGGGTTTCTAGCAAGCTGATGTGCTCCAATGTTGTCGCCGTACATCTGAATAGCTGACTCCTTGGATATCAGCTTTAAGTCAATCAGTAGGCTGCGAAAATATATCGCCTCTTTTGCTGCAGATGATAAGGCTATGTACTCTGCCTCCGTGGAACTGAGGGCAACCGTCGATTGCTTTCTTGACTCCCAAGAAACCGCTCCTCCTGCCAACATGAATACATTCGGTTCGTCATATCACTTGCCCAATCTGCATCAACAAAACACTCAATTGCCTTTCCTTGCTTTGTGTAGCATATCTCCCAGTCGATAGTTTTTGCCAAATATCGAAGGATGTGCTTGGCTGCCGCTTCATGCTCGGAATGAGGATCCTTGTTACGTTGTGCTAATTTGTTCACCGAATGCGCAATGTCTGGACGAGTCATAACAGCAAGATAAGATAACTCTCCAATTAGCTTTTGGAACGATGTGATGTCGACCCTGCGGCAATCCTCTTTGTTGCATGCCACCTGGTAACCAGCTTCAAGAGGCGTGGACGTCTGTCGACAATCTTTCAAATTGTACTGTTCGAGCAACTCTCTAATATATTTCCGTTGGCTGATTGAAATCGCACCCGTACTGCCTTCACGTTTCACCTCAATACCTAAAAAGTATTGCATAGGCCCGATGTCAACCACATCAAATCCTGCTGCGATCTTTATCTTGATATCAGATATATCATCTAGGTCCTTACACGCCAAAATAATGTCATCTACGTAGACAGCTATTAGACACATATTTTTACCTGGCTTACGATACAGACAGGGTTCGTTGACAGTCGGTATAAAACCAATGCGTCTCAGCGTTGCATCCAACGTAGAGTTCCACACTCTTCCTGATTGTTTTAGGCCATATATACTTTTGTGAAGCCTCAAAACGTGATTTGGGTGAACTTCGCTGATGAAGCCCTCAGGTTGTCTCATAAAAACCTCATCTTCCAATTCGCCGTTGAGATACGCCGTGACAACATCCATGTAGGTGGAGACCATGTTCGACTGCAAGTGCAATTATCAACCTGATAGTTGCGTGGCGTACAACTGGTGCAAATGTTTCCTTGTAGTCGATCCCGTAGCGTTGGCTACAACCTTTCGCCACCAGACGTGATTTGAGCCTGTTCACGCTTCCATCCGGATTGGACTTAACTGCGTAAACCCATCTGCATCCAATGGACTTTTTCCCGCTAGGCAATTTAGTAAGCGACCACGTGCCGTTCTTCACGAGAGATTCGTACTCGTCCTTCATTGATGCTTTCCATATCTCGCCTTCAGTAGACCGTTCAGCTTGTGCGTAGTTTTGTGGAACTTGTACGTCTGCTGCCAGTATCGCATTGAGCATATGATACTGCTTCCTTGGTCGTCCTGGTTTGCCCGTCCGTACTATGGTTGGGCGTCCTGGTCCTCTTATTGGTTCTGGAATTACAAGAATGTCATTACTAGACCTAATCTCCTCCTGATTTTCTGGCTCATTTTGTGGATCTTTAAATTGCTCGCTATCCATTTCGGGTTCAGCGTTCTGGTTTTGTTGAACCTCAATTGATGATATGTCATTGGAACATGATGCATCTAGTTTGCCCCCTTCAGGTTCTACAAAAATGACATCCCTACTCTCTACGAGTTTCCTGGTTTCTTTACTGACCAAACGGTATGACCTGTCCATATTTCAAAAGGTGTCACCCCGCTCAAGCAGCTGCTTGCCACTGTATTTCGCAAATACGTGGCAGTTCGAATCGCTTCTGCCCAATAGCATTCACTCAACCCAGCATGCAGCAGCATACTTCTTGCCATTTCTACCAATGTTCTGTTAGCCCTTTCTGCAACTCCGTTTTGTTGAGGTGTATATGGCACTGTTAAGTTTCGCTTTATTCCATTTTGGTTTAGGTAATTGTCAAAAACGCTTGATATGTATTCTCGGCCATTGTCGCTTTGTAAAACCTTGACTTTTCTCCCAGTTTGGCACTCAACTTGACTCTTAAATTCTTTAAAAGCCTCGAAAACCTGATCTTTGGTTTTTAGGAAACTTACTGATACATATCTTGAACAATCATCAATAAATGTGGCGAAATATCGATTGCCTCCCATTGACTGCTTTTGCATTGGACCGCATACATCAGTATGTATTAAGTCTAGAACGCCCTTTGACCTGTTTGTGCTCGATTGAAATGGTTGCACACAAATTTTACTTTTTGCGCATGTTGCACACACTTGTTTTGGCTTGTATATGCCCTTGAGACCTATTACCATCTCCTTGTTAACCATTTCCTTTAATGCGTCAAAATGTACATGTCCGAACCTATTGTGCCATTTGAATGCATCTGCCTCAACATTTACAATGTTCATACACTTTTCCTGATTGTCCTGAACCATAAACAATCCATTTTCCAGATGTGCCTTTATAACTATTTTTCCGTTTTCAAAAATCATTGCTTGATTTTTCTCAAACACAACTTTTTTTCCATGTTTTAATAGTTTTGTGACCGATATAAAATTGTACTGCAAATCTGGTACCAAGATAACATTTTCCATCGTAACGGATCTATCACCGAACTTTACTTGAACAGTTCCATGCCCTTCAGCAATAAGTGATTTACCGCCGGCTAAAAATACTTTTTGATTATCTTCCGTGAACGACACAAAGCGTTCCTTGTCACAACATAGATGCGCCGTTGCGCCGCTGTCTATGCACCATGCATTTAACATCTGGTCATTCGGCTTAGCTAAACTTAGGATTTTATATGTGTATATACATATACGTTTCTTAATATATATGAATAATTTTGAAGTGATAGTATAGTATTTTGTATTAAAATACGAAAAGTAACTATTGTTAAGAGGCGGTCTCAAGTAAAAATACCCGATTTGCGGAAAGCGTGGCAGAAAACCTATATAGGGAGTGGTAGTCTCGTGCATAGTATATTTCATATGAAAATTTTATAATGAAAAATTATTAATTTATTTCATATGATATGGGGAATATACTTAGCCGGCAATGTCTGTATAATTTCTATGTGTGTATATATGTTTCTTAATGTATATGAATCATTACCTTATAGTATTTTGTATTAAAATACGAAAAGAAACTATTGTTAAGAAGCACTCTCAAGTGAAAATACCCGATTTGCGGAAAGCGTGGCAGAAAACCTATATAGGGAGTGGTAGTCTCGTGCATAGTATATTTCATAAGAAAATTTTATAATGAAAAATTATTAATTTATTTCATATGTTATGGGGAATATACTTAGCCGGCAATGTCTGTATATTTTATATGTGTATATATATGTTTCTTAATATATATGAATAATTTTGAAGTGATAGTATAGTATTTTGTATTAAAATACGAAAAGTAACTATTGTTAATGTTAAAGTTATTTTATTTTTAAGACAGCAGAATATCAGTATACAGAATTATATGTGCTTCCGAGTAACATACGCAAGAGAGAGACACCGAAAAGGGAACATCGATATACAGAATATCGATATGAGAACATCGATATGCAGCAGGGCACATGCGCAGTGTTGTTACAGATCAATATCTAATTATCGTGGCGGTCACTTTGAACACTCCTCCTCAACACAACGCATGTTTACAAACTTTAAATATACTTAACTAATATTCAATAACATGTCAAGCACTTATAAACGATCTTTTAAACCAAATGCGAATACAAATTTATGGTGCTTAACCTTGGCTAAGTTCTTTGTGAGGACATCTGCTATCATCTCATCGGTTGGCAGATATGCAATGTTGACTTCACCTCTCTTGAGAACCTCTCGAATATGATGTATCTTGACGTCGATGTGCTTTGTACGTGCATGAAACATGGGGTTTCTAGCAAGCTGATGTGCTCCAATGTTGTCGCCGTACATCTGAATAGCTGACTCCTTGGATATCAGCTTTAAGTCAATCAGTAGGCTGCGAAAGTATATCGCCTCTTTTGCTGCAGATGATAAGGCTATGTACTCTGCCTCCGTGGAACTGAGGGCAACCGTCGATTGCTTTCTTGACTCCCAAGAAACCGCTCCTCCTGCCAACATGCATACATAGCCAGTGAATGACTTTCGGTTCGTCATATCACTTGCCCAATCTGCATCAACAAAACACTCAATTGCCTTTCCTTGCTTTGTGTAGCATATCTCCCAGTCGATAGTTTTTGCCAAATATCGAAGGATGTGCTTGGCTGCCGCTTCATGCTCGGAATGAGGATCCTTGTTACGTTGTGCTAATTTGTTCACCGAATGCGCAATGTCTGGACGAGTCATAACAGCAAGATAAGATAACTCTCCAATTAGCTTTTGGAACGATGTGATGTCGACCCTGCGGCAATCCTCTTTGTTGCATGCCACCTGGTAACCAGCTTCAAGAGGCGTGGACGTCTGTCGACAATCTTTCAAATTGTACTGTTCGAGCAACTCTCTAATATATTTCCGTTGGCTGATTGAAATCGCACCCGTACTGCCTTCACGTTTCACCTCAATACCTAAAAAGTATTGCATAGGCCCGATGTCAACCACATCAAATTCTGCTGCGATCTTTATCTTGATATCAGATATATCATCTAGGTCCTTACACGCCAAAATAATGTCATCTACGTAGACAGCTATTAGACACATATTTTTACCTGGCTTACGATACAGACAGGGTTCGTTGACAGTCGGTATAAAACCAATGCGTCTCAGCGTTGCATCCAACGTAGAGTTCCACACTCTTCCTGATTGTTTTAGGCCATATATACTTTTGTGAAGCCTCAAAACGTGATTTGGGTGAACTTCGCTGATGAAGCCCTCAGGTTGTCTCATAAAAACCTCATCTTCCAATTCGCCGTTGAGATACGCCGTGACAACATCCATTTGATGTAGGTGGAGACCATGTTCGACTGCAAGTGCAATTATCAACCTGATAGTTGCGTGGCGTACAACTGGTGCAAATGTTTCCTTGTAGTCGATCCCGTAGGTTGGCTACAACCTTTCGCCACCAGACGTGATTTGAGCCTGTTCACGCTTCCATCCGGATTGGACTTAACTGCGTAAACCCATCTGCATCCAATGGACTTTTTCCCGCTAGGCAATTTAGTAAGCGACCACGTGCCGTTCTTCACGAGAGATTCGTACTCGTCCTTCATTGATGCTTTCCATATCTCGCCTTCAGTAGACCGTTCAGCTTGTGCGTAGTTTTGTGGAACTTGTACGTCTGCTGCCAGTATCGCATTGAGCATATGATACTGCTTCCTTGGTCGTCCTGGTTTGCCCGTCCGTACTATGGTTGGGCGTCCTGGTCCTCTTATTGGTTCTGGAATTACAAGAATGTCATTACTAGACCTAATCTCCTCCTGATTTTTGGCTCATTTTCTGGATCTTTAAATTGCTCGCTATCCATTTCGGGTTCAGCGTTCTGGTTTTGTTGAACCTCAATTGATGCTATGTCATTGGAACATGATGCATCTAGTTTGCCCCCTTCAGGTTCTACAAAAATGACATCCCTACTCTCTACGAGTTTCCTGGTTTCTTTACTGACCAAACGGTATGCTTTGGCCGTATCCGAGTAGCCCACCATTATATACTCTAAGCCTTTCTGTGCGAACTTTGATTTCTTTGTTTTATCTAGAGCTATCGCTACTGAGCCAAAAACTCTTAAATGCGATACCACTGGCTTTCGACCTGTCCATATTTCAAAAGGTGTCACCCCGCTCAAGCAGCTGCTTGCCACTCTATTTCGCAAATACGTGGCAGTTCGAATCGCTTCTGCCCAATAGCATTCACTCAACCCAGCATGCAGCAGCATACTTCTTGCCATTTCTACCAATGTTCTGTTGGCCCTTTCTGCAACTCCGTTTTGTTGAGGTGTATATGGCACTGTTAAGTTTCGCTTTATTCCATTTTGGTTTAGGTAATTGTCAAAAACGCTTGATATGTATTCCCGGCCATTGTCGCTTTGTAAAACCTTTACTTTTCTCCCAGTTTGGCACTCAACTTGACTCTTAAATTCTTTAAAAGCCTCGAAAACCTGATCTTTGGTTTTTAGGAAACTTACTGATACATATCTTGAACAATCATCAATAAATGTGGCGAAATATCGATTGCCTCCCATTGACTGCTTTTGCATTGGACCGCATACATCAGTATGTATTAAGTCTAGAACGACCTTTGACCTGTTTGTGCTCGATTGAAATGGTTGCACGCAAATTTTACTTTTTGCGCATGTTGCACACACTTGTTTTGGCTTGTATATGCCCTTGAGACCTATTACCATCTCCTTGTTAACCATTTCCTTTAATGCGTCAAAATGTACATGTCCGAACCTATTGTGCCATTTGAATGCATCTGCCTCAACATTTACAATGTTCATACACTTTTCCTGATTGTCCTGAACCATAAACAATCCATTTTCCAGATGTGCCTTTATAACTATTTTTCCGTTTTCAAAAATCATCGCTTGATTTTTCTCAAACACAACTTTTTTTCCATGTTTTAATAGTTTTGTGACCGATATAAAATTGTACTGCAAATCTGGTACCAAGATAACATTTTCCATCGTAACGGATCTATCACCGAACTTTACTTGAACAGTTCCATGCCCTTCAGCAATAAGTGATTTACCGCCGGCTAAAAATACTTTTTGATTATCTTCCGTGAACGACACAAAGCGTTCCTTGTCACAACATAGATGCGCCGTTGCGCCACTGTCTATGCACCATGCATTTAACATCTGGTCATTCGGCTTAGCTAAACTTATGATTGGTACATATTTTTCTGGTTCCACTTTGTCATATTCGGTTACGCAAAGCATTGTACCCAATCTTTCCCCGCTTTTACTGTTTGCGCCCTTGTTGTTTGCTCCTTCCTGCTTGCTTTTAGCACGGCATTCCGATTTAAAATGGCCTTCCTTTCCGCACTTAAAACACTTTTTGCCCTTCTTAAAGTTTTTCTTAAAATTGTTGTTGTCATAACTGACGTGTAGTTCCGCGCTACTTGTAATTTCCTTGCTAATGCTATCTTCCTGCCTATTCGCTTCTTCAGAAATTTTTATTTTTAGCATGCTCAAGCTCGGCAAATCATCTCGCGTCTCAATCGCAACAACAAAACTTTCATACGATTTAGGCAAACCATTTAGCAACACAACTGATAAGATCTTTTCATCAACCTTTATGTTGACCTCTGCTAAAGCCTCGTGTACCACCTGGAATTTCCGCAAATATTCCTGTGCACTTATACCATCCGACATTTTTAACGTCAACAATTGTTTAATTAAAAACACTACCCTTGCTGGTCCGCTTGGCCTGTGAATTTTATTTAGCTTTTGCCATGCCTGTGACGACGATACACAATTTTTAATATTGTTTAGTTGGGTCGATTTAACACAAAGTAAAATTGACGCCAACGCCTTTTGATCCTTTAGTTCAAAAGCTGCACGTTGCTCACTTGTTGCACTTTCACTAAGCTCAATTTTACCACTGACGATTGGCCACAAATCATTTTGTATGAGAACACTTCTCATCAAAACTTCCCATGTGCTATAATTGTTTTCGTCCAGTTTCTCAATATTGAAATTCATATTTCCACTCATTTTTTATACTTATTGTCCCACAGTGCAAAATTTGTAACTGTTGATCGTCTCATGCACAAAGCAACTACGACGACAATACTGTTGTCCGTGTCTTTCTTTTGTTTTTTTCGTTTTCTTTTAAGTATCCCCCCGAGTTGCTATTTACACACACACACTCGTGATTTTCTATGCCTTGGTATACACACTTTTGGGTATACACACTCGCCGTTTTGTGCAGCTTGGCATACGCACTTTTTGGTATACACACTTGAGTCTCCGTTCGCTTTTGTGTTTCTTGATCCGTTGGGACTGCTTTATTTTGGACTTTAAACCACGGCAACGGTCCGATTCGCTGCAAAATTCTAATCAAAAAACACAATGCGAATCTCCGTTGAATTTGTTCAACTTGTTCTTTTGCCTTTCTATGTACACACATAACCCCAATGAGTCTATGCCATTTTTTTTAGCACTGCTTTTCACTAAGCACCAAACAATGTTTATTGTTTCTCACTGTTTCTGTTTTATACTGTTTCTGGGTGAATTGGTGTCTGGGCCCATAACCTGTTAAAGTTATTTTATTTGTAAGACAGCAGAATATCAGTATACAGAATTATATGTGCTTCCGAGTAACATACGCAAGAGAGAGACACCGAAAAGGGAACATCGATATACAGAATATCGATATGAGAACATCGATATGCAGCAGGGCACATGCGCAGTGTTGTTACAGATCAATATCTAATTATCGTGGCGGTCACTTTGAACACTATCACTTCAAAATTATTCATATATATTAAGAAACATATATGTATATACACATATAAAATATACAGACATTGCCGGCTAAGTATATTCCCCAAATCATATGAAATAAATTAATAATTTTTTATTATAAAATTTTCATATGAAATATACTATGCACGAGACTACCACTCCCTACATAGGTTTTCTGCCACGCTTTCCGCAAATCGGGTATTTTTACTTGAGAGTGCTTCTTAACAATAGTTTCTTTTCGTATTTTAATACAAAATACTATAGGATAATGATTCATATACATTAAGAAACATATAGGTTAGGTTAGCTTAAGGCGGTAGCCGGAGGGGGGGGGATAAGAGCCTCCCGCCCCCAAGCTCACTTGGACCTATAAACAGGTCCGTTGTGTTGCCGCATGGGCATGTGCCCCTTCGAACCGTGAGAGCATACTACTGCAGGTTAAGGGCAGTCCCATCCGGTGGCTTGGATGTATTTGGACAAGGTCCCTGGTTTGATTACGGACAGGTCCGAAATGTCCGTGAGGAAAGCGGCCCCGAGAATACGAAGACGACGATTTCCAAGGGCTGGGCAGTTGCAGAAGAAGTGGGGGACCGCTGAGTTCGACGATATTGAGCCTAGAGCTTTAATAGCTGCTTGGCTGTCCGAGAAAACGCACACTAAGTGCGTATCTAGGAGTAGTTTGGAGACGATCGAAATGGCCTCCTTGATGGCTTCAACCTCCGCTTGGAACACACTACAGTGATCCGGGAGCCTGAAGCAATGACTGATGTTCAGCTCGCTGCTAGCTTTGAGCCATCAGTGTAGAAGTGGACCGCATTTGCAGGTCCTGGTTCGCCCATCTCCCAGTCCTCCGTAGATGGGATTGATACCTGGAAGGGCGTCGAGAGGTGATCACTGGGGATACAGTAATCTGTCCTCTCTGGTAATTGCGGGAGTCTCATCAGGATTCCCGAGTGCCCAACCGCGGATGCTTTCCACAGTCTGGCTTCTCTCATTCGGAGGGCGGAAAGTGTTGCCACCTTCTTTCCCATAAGATCAACAGGGAGGAGGTCCAGCACAGTATCCAGGGCTTCCCCTGGAGTAGTGCGTAGCCCGCCAGTTATGCATAGCTCTGCCATGCGTTGAACTCTGCTGAGTTTATTGAGGCCTGTCCTTTTGTCCAAGGCTGGCCACCATACCACCACTCCATAGAGCATGATTGGTCGTATGATGGCGGTGTAGAGCCACCGAACTATATAGGGGGTCATTCCCCATTTTAGTCCGATGGCTTTCCTGCAAGTATAGAGGGCCACTGTGGCCTTCTTTACTCTATCCTCTATGCTCAGTTTCCAATCGAGCTTTCTATCGAGGATTAGGCCAAGATACTTGGCGTTGTTGCTGAAGACTAGCGTTTCCCCACATAGTCTTGGGGGAATCAGTGCCGGAACCTTGTACTTCCTAGTGAAAAGCATCAGTTCCGTTTTAGACGGGTTGACGCCTAACCCGCATTTGTCTGCCCATTTCGACATTTTCGTGAGAGTACTTGTCATGCACTCACACAACGTCTGCGGAAATTTTCCGGAGAATGCTATGGCAACGTCGTCCGCGTACGCCACCACACGGCAGCCACCCCCCTATATCTCCCGCAGCAGTGTGTTCACTGCCACGTTCCATAGGAGGGGCGAGAGGACTCCGCCCTTCGGTGTGCCTCTGCTGACAAATCTGGTACACGTTGACGTCCCCAGTGATGCCTCAACCGTCCTGCATTGTAGCATCTGATCGATCAGGCTCACCGTCCTGGAGTCAACGCCCAGATCCGTCAGTGCGCCCGTGATGGCGGTCGGAAGGATGTTGTTAAAGGCGCCTTCTATGTCGAGGAAGGCTACTAGGGTGTACTCCTTAAAATTAAGGGATGCTTCGATGTGATCGAGTGTAGGGCCGTTTCGGTGGATCTTCCCTTCCGATAGGCATGCTGGGAGTCTGAGATCAGACTGGACGGAATGCACGCCGTTAGATGCAGCCCCAGGAGCCGCTCCATCGCCTTTAGAAGAAAAGACGATAGACTTATGGGTCTGAAATCTTTTGGGGCAGTGTGCGAGGGCTTGCCTGCCTTGGGTATGAATACGACTTTGGTCTGAAACCAGGTGTCAGGAATGCACCCGTGGGAGAAGATTCCCTCGTAAATTATTTTGAGCCAGTTAATGGCTTTGTGTCCCGCGTGAATCAGTTGGGCAGGGAAAATGCCGTCTGGCCCCGCGGACTTGTAGGGTTTAAAACTTCTGATCGCCCAGGAAATGTTCTCCTGGCTTAGCAGTCTCAGGATGGCATTTGAGGCGACAGAAGGAGGCGCGAGGTAGTTGGGTCTGTTTTCATCGCAGCCAGGGAAGTGGGTATTTAGGAGAAGATTTAGCGACTCCTCGCTGGACGTAGTCCACGACTGGTCGGTGTTCTTCAAGTAGCCCAGGGTGGGTGTTGTCTTCGAGAGAACTCTGCGCAAGCGTGAGGCTTCTGAGTTACTATCGATTTCGATGCAGAACTTACGCCAGGAGGCGCGTTTGGCTTTTCTAAGTTCTTTGTTGTAGGTTGACAGACTGGCTTTGTACTCGGCCCAGTTTTGCTCAACGTTTTCAGCCTTAGCTTTATTGAAGAGTCTCCGGGAGGCTTTCCGGAGTTCACCCAGTTTCGGATTCCACCATTCAGGTTTCTTCCGGCCTCTGTTCTTGCCAGAGGGGCATGCTTTGTCGAGCGCCTTATTGCAGGCGTCGGTAAAGATCTTAAGAAGACGAATCGTGGCCTCCGTGGAGAACTCCTCCTCAGATGGGGGTTCAGGGAGAACACGACAGAGGTAGTCAGAATACCGAGTCCAGTTTGTCCGCCTGATGTTCCGGAATCGGACTGGCTTCGGCACTGAGAAGGAGAAGACAGTTTCCACGTACCTGTGGTCCGAGAAGGAGTGCTCTTCCAGGACCCTCCAGGATACAATGTTACGCTGTATCTCATGAGAGGCAAGCTTGAGGTCCAGGACCTCCTTGCGGGTTTTAATGATAAAGGTGGGATCACTACCCCGGTTTAATAAGACCATCTGAGTGGTCAGTAAGTAACTGAAAAGGTACTCACCCCTTTCGTTTGTGTCAGTGCTTCCCCACTGACAGTGATGTGCATTGGCATCACACCCCACAATTAGGCCGATGTCCTTGGCCGAGCAGTCTGCGATTAGAGCCCGGAGAGGCGCGTGTGGAGGGGGGTCTGGTTGTTCATGCCCCATGTATGCTTCGAGGCTCACTGCGGTGTGGTCTTCATTGCTGAAATTTGGGAGCAAAAATAAGTGCAACTCTCTTTTTGCAAGAATGCAGGTACGAGTTTTACCTGCGGTTTCAGCTACATATAGCTTGTAGTCAGAAGTCCTCAGACCGGAGACCCTGTTTCCGAGGATCCAGGGCTCCTGAATGAGTACTATGTCGGCTCCACCCTTGGCCAGGTGGAGCAGTAGAGCAGCGCATGCTGCCTTACAATGGTGGAGGTTTATCTGCAGGAGCGTCAACGACATTCCTGAGGCTCGCCTCCACCATTGTTACTTCTAGATCGCTGTCAGGGGACTCCGGCTCCTCCCCGACAACGATATGGCTGAGACCTCTGGCTAGGTCGGTCTCGTCGAACGCGTAGTCGTCCAAGATGTCGTCCGACATCATGGACGCCGCATCCGACGCCGGGTTATCTTCCTCGCACGAGGCCCCCTCTTTCGGGATCTCCGGCAGCTCCGGGTCTGGCTCGACCTCCGCTTGCCTGCCCTTGCGATCGGACTTGTAAGTGGATATGGTGACCTTCTTATAGCCATAATCCACTACACCGTCCGACTTTGCGAGGAGATCTATTGATTCCTCATTTAGGACGAGGATAATCTGGCGCTTCTGCCCTTGGATATCCTCCACCTTTGCCACCTTCCAATCGGCTGTAGGAAGGTGGGGGTTGCAGACCTGCAGTAACCTGAGGATCTTCTCAGGCTCTGCAGGCTTAGCCGAGACCCACGCTCTGGCTCTCGGGCGACTAGGGACATCTTCCCACTTCACGGCCTCCAGTTTCGCCCCTGGATAGACCTCTTTTAGGGCCGCCACCGCCTTCATGTAGAGGGCCGCAGAGCGAGCGTCTTGGCAGGCGATGGCTTTCACCTTGCCTTGATGCCACCCTGCGTCCTCACACTTTGGCGGTGGTCCGCCGTTCTCCTCCAGTTCCAGTAGGAACCGGTCCTGGAGCTCGTTCTCCACCAGGTGCCACTTATCGCGAGGGACATGGCCGTCCTCGGCGCCCCTGTCCAGGACACCGATCAGGGTCTTGCCCCTCGCCACCTCAGCGAACGACCGGTTCGTGAGGTGGGTCTTCACCCGCTTGGCTTGCTGGGCTTGACCTGGCTGATTTGCGGGGTCCTCCGCTGAGCGTTGCCGCTTGTTGGGGGCCATGGCTGCGCCCTTTCCGGCTTTGGCTGGCTGGAACAGAGGAAGGATTGAGCAGGCCCACAGCCTCTGCTCCTTTCCTTCGGCTGACGCCTTGAAATTCGGGTCTTCGTTGGACAGGATGAAAGCCGCTCGTCTCCAGTCCTGGTACGACGGCTTTCCTCCCCGTGGTGCAGAGACGCTGCCCGCCGGGGCTCCCAAGGGTTCTTCGGTCCCGGTGCGCTTACCAGCCGCGATTACGCTCTGCTTGGCAGCCACCCCGGTATCCGCTTCGCCCTTGGAGCCACCCGACTTGGCAGGACCCGATTGGCTTTCCGGCCCCCCCCTCGCTGCGGCTGCTGCCTGAAGACGGTGGACCGACTCAGTCTCCTTCCCCGTCTTCTTTGGACCCGGTTTCCCAGGCGCTGGTGCAGAGGGATTGGCTTGTCCCTCCGGTACTTTAAGAGGAGTACCGAGCTCCTTTGCGGCTTTGTTTGATTTTATATGTTTATTATTTGGCATAGTAATTCCCACGAGTAGGCGGGAAGGGGATGGTCACCCGAGGCATAGCCCGCTTGCCCCGGGAAGCCTGATTTAAACTGGAGGTCGGCAGGTATCCAGAGTCCGCATATTAGCGACCGGGCACCCCCCCGGCCATGCATCCCTCGGCATATAACAGTGTCACCTTGGATTGGGGTAATTTCACTGAGAGTTTTCTTCTCTCCGCCCGACTACCATTCGCCAGCATCCTAGCAGAGACATGACCGTGCTAGGACCTGTTTCCAGCCGCCCTCACGCGGAGAGTATAGTCGCACTTCCACCGGTGTGCACAGTTACGGCGGGTGACGGTTCCCTCGCAACCCTCTGTGTCCTAGGGGGGGTGTGAGACGCAGACCGCACCGGTTATTACTAACCGGAGCGGCTGCGCCTCAGTTCCGAGTTCACAGTTGTGCGAGCCGACCCGTCATCCGTTTGTCCCCCTGTAGCACCCGATGGCTGACGGCCAAGAAACATATATACACACATATAAATTATACAGACATTGCCGGCTAAGTATATTCCCCATATCATATGAAATAAATTAATAATTTTTCATTATAAAATTTTCATATGAAATATACTTTGCACGAGACTACCACTCCCTATAAAGGTTTTCTGCCACGCTTTACGCAAATCGGGTATTTTTACTTGAGAGTGCCTCTTAACAATAGTTACTTTTCGTATTTTAATACAAAATACTATACTATCACTTCAAAATTATTCATATATATTAAGAAACATATATATACACATATAAAATATACAGACATTGCCGGCTAAGTATATTCCCCATAACATATGAAATAAATTAATAATTTTTCATTATAAAATTTTCATATGAAATATACTATGCACGAGACTACCACTCCCTATATAGGTTTTCTGCCACGCTTTTCGCAAATCGGGTATTTTCACTTGAGAGTGCTTCTTAACAATAGTTTCTTTTCGTATTTTAATACAAAATACTATAAGGTAATGATTCATATACATTAAGAAACATATATATACGCATATAAAATATACGGACATTGCCGGCTAAATATATTCCCCAAATCATATGAAATAAATTAATAATTTTTCATTATAAAATTTTCATATGAAATATACTATGCACGAGACTACCACTCCCTATATAGGTTTTCTGCCACGCTTTCCGCAAATCGGGTATTTTTACTTGAGAGTGCTTCTTAACAATAGTTTCTTTTCGTATTTTAATACAAAATACTATAGGGTAATGATTCATATACATTAAGACACATATATATACGCATATAAAATATACAGACATTGCCGGCTAAATATATATGTTTGGACGTTGACATGCAATGACTGCATCTATCAAGAGGCGATGCAATTACTGCACCGTCAAGTGGCCCGTGTGACACCAGCAGAAGGCTGTTACGCGCGGATCCCAGGCAAAACGCAGCCCTCCTCCCGCCCAACCGACCGAGGGGCGCTGCCGCATGACGCGCGGTGCGTAGCCGAACCAAACGCGAGCATGCAAGAAAGATAGATATTAGACTAACATTCGAGGAAAATTAGCACTAAACTTATTAAGAAATTAAGCATGCAATAAAATACAAAATACAAATACCACTAAAATTACTAATTACTAGAAAGGTGTGTAAGGATTAGTAATTTAATAAGAGGAAGAGAATTAGTGGAGGATATAATATGGTAGAGGGAATTATAATCCGAGCATAAGACCCTAAACGGTTCATGCAAGGAATAATTCGATCTACAAAGTGGAAGGAACAACGGTATAAAGTTTCTAGTCAGTCTAATAGGAATCGTGAAGTTTATGCGGCTCAACAGATCAGGGCTGTCTATGTCACCCCTGATCAAGTTGTGCATAAATATCACACCAAGCATTTTTCTACGGTTAACTAAGGATGGGAGGTTTACTAATAATAGTCTACTAGAGTAAGATGGGAGTCTTACACCCGCATCCCAGTTAAGGTCCCGCAGAGCAAAGAGTAAAAAGTTTTTCTGTACTGATTCTATACGGTCCTGGTGTACTTTGTACTGAGGGCACCATACACAGGAGCCGTATTCTAAAATCGGACGAACAAGCGAGGTATAGAGAGTCTTTGTTATATAGGGGTCGTCAAATTCCTTTGACCACCTCTTTATAAACCCAAGCACGCCCATGGCCTTATTTACCATGGTAGAAATGTGTTCGGAAAACTTTAACTTGGGATCTAACATAACACCCAGATCATCCACCAGGGTAATTCTCTCAAGAGAACCCCCAAATAGGGTGTAGGGAGCCAACAAAGGGTTAGAACGATGAAATGTCATAACTTTGCATTTCGAGGCATTAAGGTGTAACAAGTTTGCACAACACCATGACTGAAAGCTATTGAGATCGGATTGCAAGCGAGAATGAAATGAAATGTCCTTGTACTGGACACAGAGTTTAACATCATCCGCATACATAAGTACTCGAGAGTATGTTATTACTGAAGGCAAGTCATTAATAAAGAGTGTGAAGAGTATGGGGCCTAGATGGCTGCCCTGTGGTACTCCCGAAGAAACCTTTACTGGTAAAGAGAGGGAGTTTTTGAAGAGGACTCTTTGAGACCTAGAACAAAGATAGCTAGAAATCCATCTCAGGAGGTTGGGCGGAAACCCTAAAAGGTCAAGTTTATGTGCTAAAAGGGAATGGTTTACAGAGTCGAATGCTTTACTAAAGTCGGTGTAAATAACATCCGTCTGTAAGTTACCTTGAAAGCCTTTAATAATGAAAGAGGTAAACTCTAACAAGTTCGTGGTGGTTGATCGCCGCCTTATAAATCCATGCTGAGTTGGAGATATAAGTGACTTGCAGAGATGTTGCAAGTGCGGAGTTAAAACCTTCTCAAACAATTTGGGAATAGCGGATAACTTTGCTATACCTCTATAATTTTTTGCATCAGACTTGCTACCTTTTTTATGGAGAGGAATTATAAACGATTCCTTCCAGATTGGGGGGAAGCAAGAGGAATCAATGGACATGGTGAATAGTTTAAGCAATGGTCCACACAGAGCCTCGGCGCAGTACCTGAGTACACAACCTGGAACCCCGTCTGGACCCGGTGAAAACACCGGCTTAACTAGTCGAAGATCTTGAAGTAGGGAATATTCATTTAACAAGGGACTGAAAATGCCGTTCGACCTCGGTAATCCGTATGGGTACGGTTGACCAGAGTAGCGTTCCTCAGAATAGGTGGTTTGGAAAAACTGGGCAAAAAGATCGGCAATTGCCTGATCATTATTTGCCGACGTATTACAAAATGATAGCGAGGATGGGTGTGCGGACGTTCTACGCTTACTGTTTACGAAGCAGTAAAACTGTTTAGGGTCCTGAGAAAAACGTATCCTGCAACGAGATAGGTAGTTCTTATAGCATTGAGCATTAAGAACTGAAAAGTTTGACCGAGCTATTACATAACGAGAGTGAGAAGTAGGAGAACCCACTTCTTGAAATTTTTTATAAAGTCTTGATTTTAAGTTTTTTAGACTGGATAACTCTTTGGTAAACCAAGGGGGTTTTCCCAGATCTAATCGGACAAGAAAGCGGGACACAAGAATCAAAAAATGTGCCAAGAGCATTGTAAAAAATGTTTGTGGCTTTTGTGACATCAGTGCACAAGTACAAAGCGGACCAATCAAAATCCCTAATTAGGTTATTAAGCTTCGCAAACTCGGCTTTACGAAAGCAGCGGACACGTTCAGGTAGTCTACTCGACCGATCCAATACAGTTGGTCCTATGTCTAGCGACACCTCGAAAGTAGGGTGGTAGGCGTCTTCAGGTATAGTGAGCGGAAGGGCTCGGGTTAACAACACTATGGTCGGATCCGATACAAAGCATAGATCAAGCAATCGACCCAAGGAATTTTTCACATGATTGACTTGAGACAGGGACAGGTCAAGCAAGCCGTCAACAAAGTCATGTCGTGACATGGGCACTAGGATACTAGACTCGTTTACCGAAGACCAAACAGTTCCTGGCAAGTTGAAGTCACCAAGAACTATCATACGATCTTTATCAGATAGCGAGGAAGCAACAGCGGTTAAAGCGGACAAGTGCTGCTCATAAATTGAAATATCCGAAGAAGGTGGGATATACGAGCAAGTAATGAATATAGCGAAAGCGGGAAGAATCAGTTTTACACACAGGAATTCCAGTTCCTGTTGAACTTGGACTGTGAAGTGTTCTGACGTGAAGTAAGAGTCCACTGCAATTAGAACCCCTCCTGCACGTCGAGACGAACGGTCCTTTCTAAAAGTTGTGTACCGACCTGCCAAAACCTCGGAACTAAGAATGTCCGGCTTTAACCAGGTTTCAGTAAACACAATAACGTGGGAAGCAAATGCAACACTATCCCGGAAAAGAATGCTGAGCTTACTACGCAAGCCTCTTACATTCTGATAGGTTACTAAAAGAGAAGTTAGTTTTTTGGAAAGGTTGGAGCAAAACGGGAAGTTGAGGAAGAGGAAGTTGAGGTTGAGGGTGGCACGCTGGAAAGATTTGGAAGCGATATGGGGGGCCTATTCTTCTTCTTAGCCTTAAACTCTTTCACCACCAAATGCTCCGGCCAAAATTTGGTGGAGCAAATGGTGTCAAATTGAGTTGGGGAGATGCTTATCTTAAACGACGCTATCTCCCTGGCATAAGAGAAGTTAAATTTCTCCACCTTTAAACCCACGGCTTTTATTTTGCTTTGAATGAAAGCAGTTACATCATTAGATGTGAGGTCAGGGGCCAGCCGTGAAACAAAAACTTGTCGTTTTGGTGGGACTCCCACCAGTGGTTTAGTCACCGCAGGTCTAATACCTGTGGTGGCAATATCCGGAGGTCCGGAACGTCTATTTACTGGTGGGATCGGGATAGACGGGACAATTAGCGAACTTGCGGACACCACGGACACGGACGCAGCAGACGTACTTGGCTGCACATTCTCCGAGGCGATGAATTCGGCTACCGAATCTGCATCGCCAGCAGCTTTCGTTGCCTTTGGAGTGGCAAACGAGATCAACTGCTGCACACTTGGAGTGGTCGGAGTCAATTTTTCGGCGGCGCACGGCTGAGTGACGGTTGGCACTTGCAGGTCCCGCGGAGTGACCTTTTTGCGCCTCGGAGACTCATTCAGCAGTTTTAAACCGCTAAACTGAGCCTCCATGGCTAGGAGCCGATCGTATTGGTTTTTGAAACCAACGGTCAGCTCCTTAAAGCCACTCCGCGTCTGCCTCATGAAAGCCACCATGTCTTTCTCCACCGCACGGCATGCCTCGCAACTGTAATGCAAGCCATTACGTTTGGCTATGGCATCGCTTACGAGGCCAGAAAATCCCGCGCATTTTGCGTGGACTACGCTGTCGCAGAGCCAGCAGGGGACATTTGGCTGATCGTGAGTGATCTGCTTCTTGCAGGTTTTTTTTGGCGCAGACCACAGCGAATTCCATTTTATTTTTATTATTCAAAAATTTTCTTAAGAAAATTTGCAAAGAAAAATTAAAATCAAAAAAAATCAAAAATTTCCAAAACAAATTGGTATCAGACCAATGTGCCAGACAACGCTCAAAGCGGAATTGGTAAGAAAAGAAAGAGAGCAGAGTGGAGAGCGGTTATAGCGAGAGCTACTAGACAGAGAGCGCTATTGCTCAGAAAGTTGAAAGAGCGAGAGAGAAAGAACAGTTATTGAGGTTGAGGTGATAGCGAGAGAGTGATAAGACAACAAAAGCTACCAGACGAGAGCGGACTGCAATGCAATACTCACTCACTGCAACAACACAACACAACACAAGCCGACGCCGAAAAATAAAAAGTTAAATAATATTTTAACAAAAATCAAAAGGCATGCACTCGCGTAAATGAATAGGTTTCCAGATTGTTGTCTGGTTAGAAAGTATATTTAGAATTTAGTTAGGAAAACTCCGGCTGTTTATTCGAAACAAAAGGAAAAATGCGGAGCGCAAAACAAAAACACGTCTGATCACTACGAAAGAGAACGGATTTTTTTTCCCCAAATCATATGAAATAAATTAATAATTTTTCATTATAAAATTTTCATATGAAATATACTATGCACGAGACTACCACTCCCTATATAGGTTTTCTGCCACGCTTTCCGCAAATAGGGTATTCTTACTTGAGAGTGCCTCTTAACAATAGTTACTTTTCGTATTTTAATACAAAATACTATACTGTCACTTCCAAATTATTCATATATATTAAGAAACATATATATACGCATATAAAATATACAGACATTGCCGGCTAAGTATATTCCCCATATCATATGAAATAAATTAATAATTTTTCATTATAAAATTTTCATATGAAATATACTATTCACGAGACTACCACTCCCTATATATGTTTTCTGCCACGCTTTCCGCAAATCGGGTATTTTTACTTGAGAGTGCCTCTTAACAATAGTTACTTTTCGTATTTTAATACAAAATACTATACTATCACATCAAAATTATTCATATATATTAAGATACATATATATACGCATATAAAATATACAGACATTGCCGGCTAAGTATATTCCCCATATCATATGAAATAAATTAATAATTTTTCATTATAAAATTTTCATATGAAATATACTATGCACGAGACTACCACTCCCTATATAGGTTTTCTGCCACGCTTTCCGCAAATCGGGTATTTTTACTTGAGAGTGCCTCTTAACAATAGTTACTTTTCGTATTTTAATACAAAATACTATACTATCACTTCAAAATTATTCATATATATTAAGAAACATATATACACACATAGAAATTATACAGACTTTGCCGGCTAAGTATATTCCCCATATCATATGAAAGAAATTAATAATTTTTCATTATAAGATTTTCATATGAAATATACCATGCACGAGACTACCACTCCCTATATAGGTTTTCTGCCACGCTTTCCGCAAATCGGGTATTTTTACTTGAGAGTGCCTCTTAACAATAGTTACTTTTCGTATTTTTATACAAATACTATACTATCACTTCAAAATTATTCATATATATTAAGATACATATATATACGCATATAAAATATACAGACATTGCCGGCTAAGTATATTCCCCATATCAGATGAAACAAATTAATAATTTTTCATTATAAAATTTTCATATGAAATATACTATGCACGAGACTACCACTCCCTATATAGGTTTTCTGCCACGCTTTCCGCAAATCGGGTATTTTTACTTGAGAGTGCTTCTTAACAATAGTTTCTTTTCGTATTTTAATACAAAATACTATAGGGTAATGATTCATATACATTAAGACACATATATATACGCATATAAAATATACAGACATTGCCGGCTAAGTATATTCCCCATATCATATGAAATAAATTAATAATTTTTCATTATAAAATTTTCATATGAAATATACTTTGCACGAGACTACCACTCCCTATAAAGGTTTTCTGCCACGCTTTACGCAAATCGGGTATTTTTACTTGAGAGTGCCTCTTAACAATAGTTTCTTTTCGTATTTTAATACAAAATACTATAGGGTAATGATTCATATACATTAAGACACATATATATACGCATATAAAATATACAGACATTGCCGGCTAAATATATTCCCCAAATCATATGAAATAAATTAATAATTTTTCATTATAAAATTTTCATATGAAATATACTATGCACGAGACTACCACTCCCTATATAGGTTTTCTGCCACGCTTTCCGCAAATCGGGTATTTTTACTTGAGACTGCCTCTTAACAATAGTTACTTTTCGTATTTTAATACAAAATACTATACTATCACTTCAAAATTATTCATATATATTAAGAAACATATATGTATATACACATATAAAATATACAGACATTGCCGGCTAAGTATATTCCCCAAATCATATGAAATAAATTAATAATTTTTTATTATAAAATTTTCATATGAAATATACTATGCACGAGACTACCACTCCCTACATAGGTTTTCTGCCACGCTTTCCGCAAATCGGGTATTTTTACTTGAGAGTGCTTCTTAACAATAGTTTCTTTTCGTATTTTAATACAAAATACTATAGGGTAATGATTCATATACATTAAGACACATATATATACGCATATAAAATATACAGACATTGCCGGCTAAATATATTCCCCAAATCATATGAAATAAATTAATAATTTTTCATTATAAAATTTTCATATGAAATATACCATGCACGAGACTACCACTCCCTATATAGGTTTTCTGCCACGCTTTCCGCAAATCGGGTATTTTTACTTGAGAGTGCCTCTTAACAATAGTTACTTTTCGTATTTTTATACAAATACTATACTATCACTTCAAAATTATTCATATATATTACGATACATATATATACGCATATAAAATATACAGACATTGCCGGCTAAGTATATTCCCCATATCAGATGAAACAAATTAATAATTTTTCATTATAAAATTTTCATATGAAATATACTATGCACGAGACTACCACTCCCTATATAGGTTTTCTGCCACGCTTTCCGCAAATCGGGTATTTTTACTTGAGAGTGCTTCTTAACAATAGTTTCTTTTCGTATTTTAATACAAAATACTATAGGGTAATGATTCATATACATTAAGACACATATATATACGCATATAAAATATACAGACATTGCCGGCTAAATATATTCCCCAAATCATATGAAATAAATTAATAATTTTTCATTATAAAATTTTCATATGAAATATACTATGCACGACACTACCACTCCCTATATAGGTTTTCTGCCACGCTTTCCGCAAATCGGGTATTTTTACTTGAGACTGCCTCTTAACAATAGTTACTTTTCGTATTTTAATACAAAATACTATACTATCACTTCAAAATTATTCATATATATTAAGAAACATATATGTATATACACATATAAAATATACAGACATTGCCGGCTAAGTATATTCCCCAAATCATATGAAATAAATTAATAATTTTTCATTATAAAATTTTCATATGAAATATACTATGCACGAGACTACCACTCCCTATATAGGTTTTCTGCCACGCTTTCCGCAAATCGGGTATTTTCACTTGAGAGTGCTTCTTAACAATAGTTTCTTTTCGTATTTTAATACAAAATACTATACTATCACTTCAAAATTATTCATATATATTAAGAAACATATATATACACATATAAAATATACAGACATTGCCGGCTAAGTATATTCCCCATATCATATGACATAAATTAATAATTTTTCATTATAAAATTTTCATATGAAATATACTATGCACGAGACTACCACTCCCTATATAGGTTTTCTGCCACGCTTTCCGCAAATCGGGTATTTTCACTTGAGAGTGCTTCTTAAAAATAGTTTCTTTTCGTATTTTAATACAAAATACTATACTATCACTTCAAAATTATTCATATATATTAAGAAACATATATATACACATATAAAATATACAGACATTGCCGGCTAAGTATATTCCCCATATCATATGAAATAAATTAATAATTTTTCATTATAAAATTTTCATATGAAATATACTATGCACGAGACTACCACTCCCTATATAGGTTTTCTGCCACGCTTTGCGCAAATCGGGTATTTTTACTTGAGAGTGCTTCTTAACAATAGTTTCTTTTCGTATTTTAATACAAAATACTATAGGGTAATGATTCATATACATTAAGAAACATATATATACGCATATAAAATATACAGACATTGCCGGCTAAATATATTCCCCAAATCATATGAAATAAATTAATAATTTCGGGTATTTTTACTTGAGAGTGCCTCTTAACAATAGTTACTTTTCGTATTTTAATACAAAATACTATACTATCACTTCAAAATTATTCATATATATTAAGAAACATATATATACGCATATAAAATATACAGACATTGCCGGCTAAGTATATTCCCCATATCATATGAAATAAATTAATAATTTATCATTATAAAATTTTCATATGAAATATACTATGCACGAGACTACCACTCCCTATATAGGTTTTCTGCCACGCTTTCTGCAAATCGGGTATTTTTACTTGAGACTGCCTCTTAACAATAGTTACTTTTCGTATTTTAATACAAAATACTATACTATCACTTCAAAATTATTCATATATATTAAGAAACATATATGTATATACACATATAAAATATACAGACATTGCCGGCTAAGTATATTCCCCAAATCATATGAAATAAATTAATAATTTTTTATTATAAAATTTTCATATGAAATATACTATGCACGAGACTACCACTCCCTACATAGGTTTTCTGCCACGCTTTCCGCAAATCGGGTATTTTTACTTGAGAGTGCTTCTTAACAATAGTTTCTTTTCGTATTTTAATACAAAATACTATAGGGTAATGATTCATATACATTAAGACACATATATATACGCATATAAAATATACAGACATTGCCGGCTAAATATATTCCCCAAATCATATGAAATAAATTAATAATTTTTCATTATAAAATTTTCATATGAAATATACTATGCACGAGACTACCACTCCCTATATAGGTTTTCTGCCACGCTTTCCGCAAATCGGGTATTTTTACTTGAGACTGCCTCTTAACAATAGTTACTTTTCGTATTTTAATACAAAATACTATACTATCACTTCAAAATTATTCATATATATTAAGAAACATATATGTATATACACATATAAAATATACAGACATTGCCGGCTAAGTATATTCCCCAAATCATATGAAATAAATTAATAATTTTTCATTATAAAATTTTCATATGAAATATACTATGCACGAGACTACCACTCCCTATATAGGTTTTCTGCCACGCTTTCCGCAAATCGGGTATTTTCACTTGAGAGTGCTTCTTAACAATAGTTTCTTTTCGTATTTTAATACAAAATACTATACTATCACTTCAAAATTATTCATATATATTAAGAAACATATATATACACATATAAAATATACAGACATTGCCGGCTAAGTATATTCCCCATATCATATGACATAAATTAATAATTTTTCATTATAAAATTTTCATATGAAATATACTATGCACGAGACTACCACTCCCTATATAGGTTTTCTGCCACGCTTTCCGCAAATCGGGTATTTTTACTTGAGAGTGCTTCTTAACAATAGTTTCTTTTCGTATTTTAATACAAAATACTATAGGGTAATGATTCATATACATTAAGAAACATATATATACGCATATAAAATATACAGACATTGCCGGCTAAATATATTCCCCAAATCATATGAAATAAATTAATAATTTTTCATTATAAAATTTTCATATGAAATATACTATGCACGAGACTACCACTCCCTATATAGGTTTTCTGCCACGCTTTCCGCAAATCGGGTATTTTTACTTGAGACTGCCTCTTAACAATAGTTACTTTTCGTATTTTAATACAAAATACTATACTATCACTTCAAAATTATTCATATATATTAAGAAACATATATGTATATACACATATAAAATATACAGACATTGCCGGCTAAGTATATTCCCCAAATCATATGAAATAAATTAATAATTTTTTATTATAAAATTTTCATATGAAATATACTATGCACGAGACTACCACTCCCTACATAGGTATTCTGCCACGCTTTCCGCAAATCGGGTATTTTTACTTGAGAGTGCTTCTTAAAAATAGTTTCTTTTCGTATTTTAATACAAAATACAATACTATCACTTCAAAATTATTCATATATATTAAGAAACATATATATTAGAGCCCTGCATGAGTGCACAGTATTACAAAAATTATCCCATCTGACTTAACTGAATCGTGTGCTACTCGAACACTATCAATATTTCACACTGTCTACAAAAACACATTGACAACATTCTCATGTATGAGCTAGAGTCATGATTCAGTTGAACTGTCAAAAAAAGCCAGTGTGAGTGCGATTCCCAGCAAATGATTTAGATACACATCACAGCAAAAGCAGAAAGGCTACGCTGCTACTGTCATTCTAAAAGCAACAGTCGATATTGTTGAACTGTGCACTGTGAACACTATGCACACTGTGCACACTCTGAGCATTGTGAACACTGTGTTAAAACCATATTTAATGTGAAAATATGTTGCTAAGAAAAATAATTTTGTTTAATTGGTTTTAGATTACATTTCATATTTTTTTAAATTTATATTTAAAAACATAATTTTGTTAACCATGTCGTCGCTGTCTGATATGGAGCTTCGTTTTTCACAAATTAAGTTCCTGGCTAACGAGAACACTCTTTCGGAGGACGCTGACGATGCTGGTGTTGCAAATATCTTGCAGCTTAATTTGTACAATGTTGGGAACTGGAATTTGTTTTCGTTCCACCAGTGCAAAACATTGAATTCGTCTTTCATAGGTACTCTTTTATTGGAGTACGCTACTATTTCTCTTGTCAAGACTTCTTCCTCTGACTGTCCTGAAAGCGGTTCGATAAAATCAGCTAGAAACTCTTCGAATTTATTCGAACAAGTCGCCGACAGGTCTAAGTTCTCTTTGTCATCAGTGAGAAACGAACGCATCATTTCCTTACACTCTTCAATCGTGAGGGTTCTATCCACTTGTCTCAATTGATTTGTTGGAGGGAATAAAAACAACGCAATTCTGTGGTACTTCGTTATGTACTTTAAAAGTACTGAGTCGATACGCATGCTCAAGGACCAGCTCAATTTTTGTTCAATATCCTTATCTGAATTAGCATCTTTTATGAACTTTTGAAGAGCATGAATGCGGGGAATAACCCAGTGCATGGTCGGATATTCGTCCGCCTCCAGGAATTTCGAAATTTCATCGATTTTAGAGAGTACATTTGTGATTGCGGTAATGTCGCTATAGTTCAACCCATCTAAACGATTCATTTCGTTTTGTTCATTTAAAATTTGAACGACGTCATGCCAATTGTGCTCTATCGATTTCATTGTATAAAAAATTGTATTCCATCTCGTCTGACATACACCCTTAAGACTCAACTCGAGTTTTAAGTTCTGTCCGGACCTCTTGAAATATTTAGCCAGTTTTGCGCATTTTTTTTCGATTTGAAGCAATTTAGGAACTGCTTTGAATGCTTTTTCAACGACGTTGTTCAGCAAATGATTTATACAATGAATATGAGCTGATTCCTTAAATGCAGATATCATGTTTGATCCACGGTCTGTTACAATAATGGCGTCGTTTAAGTCTAGCCCAAAAGAATTCAAACATTGTTCCACTTTAGTACGAATTAATGTGCCTGCAAATAAATAAAAGCAAGAAAGAACAATTGTCTTCCTCATTTGCCTCACATTTCGAAAACAATTTATACCCTCTGTAAGGGTATAAACACGTACCTGTTGCAGATTCACCGTTAATGCAGATCATTTCCAACAAACGGTTTTTCATGCTTCCTTTAAATATATAGTGTAAAGTTACACATAAATAAGACTTCTGCGAAAAGGTGTCTGTCCATGCGTCCGACGTAATAGTGTAGCCATTACCTTTCATTAAGGCTATTTCTTCTGTGACAGGTCGAAGTTCCTTATTGTATAAATCTGTGACATTACGCGATACAGTTGTTGGATGAGGTAGCAGGTTGCTAACGTTTATGTTTGGTCCAAAACGACTTCCAATATCAAGGGCCACGGTTATAACGTCCTTAAGTCCTGAATCGCTGATAATATTAAATGGTCGGCAATTTTGAACGACCCACTTCGTCACGACCTTTGTCACCGATAATTTCGTTTCGGCATCTACGACAGGTTCATAAACGTTACCGTTTTCTTCAGATTTGGTAACCTTATAGCACTTATGCCGGACCAAATTGGACGTGGCACCAGTAAACTTGAAAATCGTAAAACAATTTCGACATGCCACGATGTTTGGAATAACATTGCTGTCCTCTCCAACGACAGGACCAAAAACTTCCCACACCTTGCTTTTGCCACGTTTTTGGCTAATTTTGTATTGGCCAGCCATTATTTTTGCTTTTATATCGCCTGGTAATTCGCAGCCAGATGGTGACAAGGACTGCGAATTAAATGTGCATATAATATTCGAATAGAAACACACGCATACATTTTTCTACTAAACTTACATAATCAAAAGAACCAACAATCGAATTTTCCATTTTCAGTAATTAGCAAACAGTACAAGCACCGACAAAAAATTAAATGAAAATGTCCTTCTCGTTAGCTTTTTGACGTTTTCTTTTCTTTCGATTCGTTTGACTCACACATTCCACACTGCAGTGAGCAAAACAATGCACAACAAATTGAGCGAGAGAGACACCTCATACACTCTCTCTCTGTCACAACGTTTTTAGTAACAGTGTGAGTGCGAGTCATACGATTTGACAGGAGTCACTCGACAATTATGCCTTGAGTCAATGAGTCAGCAAATGAAGTAAAGAAAATGAATTGAAAGATAGTGTGAAAAGGACACATGAATCATGTTTTGATACTGTGCACAGTGTGGCTCCTAACTGTTAATACGAATAAGTGTGTACTCGTGCAGGGCTCTAATATATATACACATATAAAATATACAGACATTGCCGGCTAAGTATATTCCCCATAACATATGAAATAAATTAATAATTTTTTATTATAAAATTTTCATATGAAATATACTATGCACGAGACTACCACTCCCTATATAGGTTTTCTGCCACGCTTTCCGCAAATCGGGTATTTTCACTTGAGAGTGCTTCTTAAAAATAGTTTCTTTTCGTATTTTAATACAAAATACTATACTATCACTTCAAAATTATTCATATATATTAAGAAACATACATATATATACACATATAAAATATACAGACATTGCCGGCTAAGTATATTCCCCATATCATATGACATAAATTAATAATTTTTCATTATAAAATTTTCATATGAAATATACTATGCACGAGACTACCACTCCCTATATAGGTTTTCTGCCACGCTTTCCGCAAATCGGGTATTTTCACTTGAGAGTGCTTCTTAAAAATAGTTTCTTTTCGTATTTTAATACAAAATACTATACTATCACTTCAAAATTATTCATATATATTAAGAAACATATATATACACATATAAAATATACAGACATTGCCGGCTAAGTATATTCCCCATATCATATGACATCAATTAATAATTTTTCATTATAAAATTTTCATATGAAATATACTATGCACGAGACTACCACTCCCTATATAGGTTTTCTGCCACGCTTTCCGCAAATCGGGTATTTTCACTTGAGAGTGCTTCTTAAAAATAGTTTCTTTTCGTATTTTAATACAAAATACTATACTATCACTTCAAAATTATTCATATATATTAAGAAACATATATATACACATATAAAATATACAGACATTGCCGGCTAAGTATATTCCCCATATCATATGAAATAAATTAATAATTTTTCATTATAAAATTTTCATATGAAATATACTATGCACGAGACTACCACTCCCTATATAGGTTTTCTGCCACGCTTTCCGCAAATCGGGTATTTTCACTTGAGAGTGCTTCTTAAAAATAGTTTCTTTTCGTATTTTAATACAAAATACTATACTATCACTTCAAAATTATTCATATATATTAAGAAACATATATATACACATATAAAATATACAGACATTGCCGGCTAAGTATATTCCCCATATCATATGAAATAAATTAATAATTTTTCATTATAAAATTTTCATATGAAATATACTATGCACGAGACTACCACTCCCTATATAGGTTTTCTGCCACGCTTTCCGCAAATCGGGTATTTTTCACTTGAGAGTGCTTCTTAACAATAGTTTCTTTTCGTATTTTAATACAAAATACTATACTATCACTTCAAAATTATTCATATATATTAAGAAACATATATACACATATAAAATATACAGACATTGCCGGCTAAGTATATTCCCCATATCATATGAAATAAATTAATAATTTTTCATTATAAAATTTTCATATGAAATATACTATGCACGAGACTACCACTCCCTATATAGGTTTTCTGCCACGCTTTCCGCAAATCGGGTATTTTTACTTGAGAGTGCCTCTTAACAATAGTTACTTTTCGTATTTTAATACAAAATACTATACTATCACTTCAAAATTATTCATATATATTAAGAAACATATATATACGCATATAAAATATACAGACATTGCCGGCTAAGTATATTCCCCATATCATATGAAATAAATTAATAATTTATCATTATAAAATTTTCATATGAAATATACTATGCACGAGACTACCACTCCCTATATAGGTTTTCTGCCACGCTTTCCGCAAATCGGGTATTTTCACTTGAGAGTGCTTCTTAAAAATAGTTTCTTTTCGTATTTTAATACAAAATACTATACTATCACTTCAAAATTATTCATATATATTAAGAAACATATATATACACATATAAAATATACAGACATTGCCGGCTAAGTATATTCCCCATATCATATGAAATAAATTAATAATTTTTCATTATAAAATTTTCATATGAAATATACTATGCACGAGACTACCACTCCCTATATAGGTTTTCTGCCACGCTTTCCGCAAATCGGGTATTTTTACTTGAGAGTGCTTCTTAACAATAGTTTCTTTTCGTATTTTAATACAAAATACTATAGGGTAATGATTCATATACATTAAGAAACATATATATACGCATATAAAATATACAGACATTGCCGGCTAAGTATATTCCCCATATCATATGAAATAAATTAATAATTTTTCATTATAAAATTTTCATATGAAATATACTATGCACGAGACTACCACTCCCTATATAGGTTTTCTGCCACGCTTTCCGCAAATCGGGTATTTTACTTGAGAGTGCTTCTTAACAATAGTTTCTTTTCGTATTTTAATACAAAATACTATACTATCACTTCAAAATTATTCATATATATTAAGAAACATATATATACACATATAAAATATACAGACATTGCCGGCTAAGTATATTCCCCATATCATATGAAATAAATTAATAATTTTTCATTATAAAATTTTCATATGAAATATACTATGCACGAGACTACCACTCCCTATATAGGTTTTCTGCCACGCTTTCCGCAAATCGGGTATTTTTACTTGAGAGTGCTTCTTAACAATAGTTTCTTTTCGTATTTTAATACAAAATACTATACTATCACTTCAAAATTATTCATATATATTAAGAAACATATATATACACATATAAAATATACAGACATTGCCGGCTAAGTATATTCCCCATATCATATGAAATAAATTAATAATTTTTCATTATAAAATTTTCATATGAAATATACTATGCACGAGACTACCACTCCCTATATAGGTTTTCTGCCACGCTTTACGCAAATCGGGTATTTTTACTTGAGAGTGCCTTCTTAACAATAGTTACTTTTCGTATTTTAATACAAAATACTATACTATCACTTCAAAATTATTCATATATATTAAGAAACATATATATACACATATAAAATATACAGACATTGCCGGCTAAGTATATTCCCCATATCATATGAAATAAATTAATAATTTTTCATTATAAAATTTTCATATGAAATATACTATGCACGAGACTACCACTCCCTATATAGGTTTTCTGCCACGCTTTCCGCAAATCGGGTATTTTCACTTGAGAGTGCTCTTAAAAATAGTTTCTTTTCGTATTTTAATACAAAATACTATACTATCACTTCAAAATTATTCATATATATTAAGAAACATATATATACGCATATAAAATATACAGACATTGCCGGCTAAGTATATTCCCCATATCATATGAAATAAATTAATAATTTATCATTATAAAATTTTCATATGAAATATACTATGCACGAGACTACCACTCCCTATATAGGTTTTCTGCCACGCTTTCCGCAAATCGGGTATTTTTACTTGAGAGTGCCTCTTAACAATAGTTTCTTTTCGTATTTTAATACAAAATACTATACTATCACTTCAAAATTATTCATATATATTAAGAAACATATATATACACATATAAAATATACAGACATTGCCGGCTAAGTATATTCCCCATAATCATATGAAATAAATTAATAATTTTTCATTATAAAATTTTCATATGAAATATACTATGCACGAGACTACCACTCCCTATATAGGTTTTCTGCCACGCTTTCCGCAAATCGGGTATTTTTACTTGAGAGTGCTTCTTAACAATAGTTTCTTTTCGTATTTTAATACAAAATACTATACTATCACTTCAAAATTATTCATATATATTAAGAAACATATATATACGCATATAAAATATACAGACATTGCCGGCTAAGTATATTCCCCATATCATATGAAATAAATTAATAATTTTTCATTATAAAATTTTCATATGAAATATACTATGCACGAGACTACCACTCCCTATATAGGTTTTCTGCCACGCTTTCCGCAAATCGGGTATTTTTACTTGAGAGTGCCTCTTAACAATAGTTACTTTTCGTATTTTAATACAAAATACTATACTATCACTTCAAAATTATTCATATATATTAAGAAACATATATATACACATATAAAATATACAGACATTGCCGGCTAAGTATATTCCCCATAACATATGAAATAAATTAATAATTTTTCATTATAAAATTTTCATATGAAATATACTATGCACGAGACTACCACTCCCTATATAGGTTTTCTGCCACGCTTTCCGCAAATCGGGTATTTTCACTTGAGAGTGCTTCTTAAAAATAGTTTCTTTTCGTATTTTAATACAAAATACTATACTATCACTTCAAAATTATTCATATATATTAAGAAACATATATATACACATATAAAATATACAGACATTGCCGGCTAAGTATATTCCCCATATCATATGACATAAATTAATAATTTTTCATTATAAAATTTTCATATGAAATATACTATGCACGAGACTACCACTCCCTATATAGGTTTTCTGCCACGCTTTCCGCAAATCGGGTATTTTTACTTGAGAGTGCTTCTTAACAATAGTTTCTTTTCGTATTTTAATACAAAATACTATAGGGTAATGATTCATATACATTAAGAAACATATATATACACATATAAAATATACAGACATTGCCGGCTAAGTATATTCCCCATATCATATGAAATAAATTAATAATTTTTCATTATAAAATTTTCATATGAAATATACTATGCACGAGACTACCACTCCCTATATAGGTTTTCTGCCACGCTTTCCGCAAATCGGGTATTTTTACTTGAGAGTGCCTCTTAACAATAGTTACTTTTCGTATTTTAATACAAAATACTATACTATCACTTCAAAATTATTCATATATATTAAGAAACATATATATACACATATAAAATATACAGACATTGCCGGCTAAGTATATTCCCCATATCATATGAAATAAATTAATAATTTTTCATTATAAAATTTTCATATGAAATATACTATGCACGAGACTACCACTCCCCTATATAGGTTTTCTGCCACGCTTTCCGCAAATCGGGTATTTTTACTTGAGAGTGCTTCTTAAAAATAGTTTCTTTTCGTATTTTAATACAAAATACTATACTATCACTTCAAAATTATTCATATATATTAAGAAACATATATATACACATATAAAATATACAGACATTGCCGGCTAAGTATATTCCCCATAACATATGAAATAAATTAATAATTTTTCATTATAAAATTTTCATATGAAATATACTATGCACGAGACTACCACTCCCTATATAGGTTTTCTGCCACGCTTTCCGCAAATCGGGTATTTTTACTTGAGAGTGCTTCTTAACAATAGTTTCTTTTCGTATTTTAATACAAAATACTATACTATCACTTCAAAATTATTCATATATATTAAGAAACATATATATACACATATAAAATATACAGACATTGCCGGCTAAGTATATTCCCCATATCATATGAAATAAATTAATAATTTTTCATTATAAAATTTTCATATGAAATATACTTTGCACGAGACTACCACTCCCTATAAAGGTTTTCTGCCACGCTTTACGCAAATCGGGTATTTTTACTTGAGAGTGCCTCTTAACAATAGTTACTTTTCGTATTTTAATACAAAATACTATACTATCACTTCAAAATTATTCATATATATTAAGAAACTATATATATACACATATAAAATATACAGACATTGCCGGCTAAGTATATTCCCCATATCATATGAAATAAATTAATAATTTTTCATTATAAAATTTTCATATGAAATATACTATGCACGAGACTACCACTCCCTATATAGGTTTTCTGCCACGCTTTCCGCAAATCGGGTATTTTCACTTGAGAGTGCTTCTTAACAATAGTTTCTTTTCGTATTTTAATACAAAATACTATACTATCACTTCAAAATTATTCATATATATTAAGAAACATATATATACACATATAAAATATACAGACATTGCCGGCTAAGTATATTCCCCATATCATATGAAATAAATTAATAATTTTTCATTATAAAATTTTCGATATGAAATATACTATGCACGAGACTACCACCCCCTATATAGGTTTTCTGCCACGCTTTCCGCAAATCGGGTATTTTTACTTGAGAGTGCCTCTTAACAATAGTTACTTTTCGTATTTTAATACAAAATACTATACTATCACTTCAAAATTATTCATATATATTAAGAAACATATATATACGCATATAAAATATACAGACATTGCCGGCTAAGTATATTCCCCATATCATATGAAATAAATTAATAATTTTTCATTATAAAATTTTCATATGAAATATACTATGCACGAGACTACCACTCCCTATATAGGTTTTCTGCCACGCTTTCCGCAAATCGGGTATTTTCACTTGAGAGTGCTCTTAAAAATAGTTTCTTTTCGTATTTTAATACAAAATACTATACTATCACTTCAAAATTATTCATATATATTAAGAAACATATATATACACATATAAAATATACAGACATTGCCGGCTAAGTATATTCCCCATATCATATGACATAAATTAATAATTTTTCATTATAAAATTTTCATATGAAATATACTATGCACGAGACTACCACTCCCTATATAGGTTTTCTGCCACGCTTTCCGCAAATCGGGTATTTTTACTTGAGAGTGCCTCTTAACAATAGTTTCTTTTCGTATTTTAATACAAAATACTATACTATCACTTCAAAATTATTCATATACATTAAGAAACATATATATACACATATAAAATATACAGACATTGCCGGCTAAGTATATTCCCCATATCATATGAAATAAATTAATAATTTTTCATTATAAAATTTTCATATGAAATATACTATGCACGAGACTACCACTCCCTATATAGGTTTTCTGCCACGCTTTCCGCAAATCGGGTATTTTTACTTGAGAGTGCCTCTTAACAATAGTTACTTTTCGTATTTTAATACAAAATACTATACTATCACTTCAAAATTATTCATATATATTAAGAAACATATATATACACATATAAAATATACAGACATTGCCGGCTAAGTATATTCCCCATATCATATGAAATAAATTAATAATTTTTCATTATAAAATTTTCATATGAAATATACTATGCACGAGACTACCACTCCCTATATAGGTTTTCTGCCACGCTTTCCGCAAATCGGGTATTTTTACTTGAGAGTGCCTCTTAACAATAGTTACTTTTCGTATTTTAATACAAAATACTATACTATCACTTCAAAATTATTCATATATATTAAGAAACATATATATACACATATAAAATATACAGACATTGCCGGCTAAGTATATTCCCCATATCATATGAAATAAATTAATAATTTTTCATTATAAAATTTTCATATGAAATATACTATGCACGAGACTACCACTCCCTATATAGGTTTTCTGCCACGCTTTCCGCAAATCGGGTATTTTTACTTGAGAGTGCTTCTTAACAATAGTTTCTTTTCGTATTTTAATACAAAATACTATACTATCACTTCAAAATTATTCATATATATTAAGAAACATATATATACACATATAAAATATACAGACATTGCCGGCTAAGTATATTCCCCATATCATATGAAATAAATTAATAATTTTTCATTATAAAATTTTCATATGAAATATACTATGCACGAGACTACCACTCCCTATATAGGTTTTCTGCCACGCTTTCCGCAAATCGGGTATTTTTACTTGAGAGTGCCTCTTAACAATAGTTACTTTTCGTATTTTAATACAAAATACTATACTATCACTTCAAAATTATTCATATATATTAAGAAACATATATATACGCATATAAAATATACAGACATTGCCGGCTAAGTATATTCCCCATATCATATGAAATAAATTAATAATTTTTCATTATAAAATTTTCATATGAAATATACTATGCACGAGACTACCACTCCCTATATAGGTTTTCTGCCACGCTTTCCGCAAATCGGGTATTTTCACTTGAGAGTGCTTCTTAAAAATAGTTTCTTTTCGTATTTTAATACAAAATACTATACTATCACTTCAAAATTATTCATATATATTAAGAAACATATATATACACATATAAAATATACAGACATTGCCGGCTAAGTATATTCCCCATATCATATGAAATAAATTAATAATTTTTCATTATAAAATTTTCATATGAAATATACTATGCACGAGACTACCACTCCCTATATAGGTTTTCTGCCACGCTTTCCGCAAATCGGGTATTTTTACTTGAGAGTGCTTCTTAACAATAGTTTCTTTTCGTATTTTAATACAAAATACTATACTATCACTTCAAAATTATTCATATATATTAAGAAACATATATATACGCATATAAAATATACAGACATTGCCGGCTAAGTATATTCCCCATATCATATGAAATAAATTAATAATTTTTCATTATAAAATTTTCATATGAAATATACTATGCACGAGACTACCACTCCCTATATAGGTTTTCTGCCACGCTTTCCGCAAATCGGGTATTTTTACTTGAGAGTGCTTCTTAACAATAGTTACTTTTCGTATTTTAATACAAAATACTATACTATCACTTCAAAATTATTCATATATATTAAGAAACATATATATACACATATAAAATATACAGACATTGCCGGCTAAGTATATTCCCCATATCATATGAAATAAATTAATAATTTTTCATTATAAAATTTTCATATGAAATATACTATGCACGAGACTACCACTCCCTATATAGGTTTTCTGCCACGCTTTCCGCAAATCGGGTATTTTTACTTGAGAGTGCCTCTTAACAATAGTTACTTTTCGTATTTTAATACAAAATACTATACTATCACTTCAAAATTATTCATATATATTAAGAAACATATATATACACATATAAAATATACAGACATTGCCGGCTAAGTATATTCCCCATATCATATGAAATAAATTAATAATTTTTCATTATAAAATTTTCATATGAAATATACTATGCACGAGACTACCACTCCCTATATAGGTTTTCTGCCACGCTTTCCGCAAATCGGGTATTTTTACTTGAGAGTGCTTCTTAACAATAGTTTCTTTTCGTATTTTAATACAAAATACTATACTATCACTTCAAAATTATTCATATATATTAAGAAACATATATATACACATATAAAATATACAGACATTGCCGGCTAAGTATATTCCCCATATCATATGAAATAAATTAATAATTTTTCATTATAAAATTTTCATATGAAATATACTATGCACGAGACTACCACTCCCTATATAGGTTTTCTGCCACGCTTTCCGCAAATCGGGTATTTTTACTTGAGAGTGCCTCTTAACAATAGTTACTTTTCGTATTTTAATACAAAATACTATACTATCACTTCAAAATTATTCATATATATTAAGAAACATATATATACGCATATAAAATATACAGACATTGCCGGCTAAGTATATTCCCCATATCATATGAAATAAATTAATAATTTTTCATTATAAAATTTTCATATGAAATATACTATGCACGAGACTACCACTCCCTATATAGGTTTTCTGCCACGCTTTCCGCAAATCGGGTATTTTCACTTGAGAGTGCTTCTTAAAATAGTTTCTTTTCGTATTTTAATACAAAATACTATACTATCACTTCAAAATTATTCATATATATTAAGAAACATATATATACACATATA
>NW_020825622.1:0-65385 GCF_003286085.1 Drosophila persimilis
GGGGGCGGAAGGGGGGTGTGGCGAAATTTTGAAACAAACTCGTCTCGGTCCGATATATTAGGATTGTGGATACCAAATTTGGTTGCACTAGCTTTTATAGTCTCTGAGATCTAGGCGCTAATGTTTTACTCTAAGCAAAGCCGCCTATTCTACGTGTGTGTTAGAGAGAGACAGGGCGAGAAAAAATGAAATTGTTTTCTTGATGCTGGCTATATAATAATAATAATACGATCTATAATTCACATTCCGCAGTCTAAAAGATATGGTCATTCTCTACGATTCTGCGTTTTTGGTTTTCTCGTATCTTTAAAAATGTGGATGCCACAGATTTTCGCCCTTTGTGGGGTTGGAAGTGGGCGGGGGCAAAGTTTTGAAATATTTTTGTAGCAGTGACATATCACAGAAGTCTGGGATCCAAAACATCGTTGCTCTAGCTCTTATAGTCCTTTGAGCATTAGGCGCTGAAGGGGACGGACAGACGTAGACGGACCGGACAGACGGAACAGACAGACATGGCTCAATCGACTCGGCTTATTGATGCTGATCAAGAATATATATACTTTATGGGGTCGGAAACGATTCCTTCTGGACGTTACACACATCCACTTTTACCACAAATCTAATATACCCCAATACTCATTTTGAGTATCGGGTATAACGAGGGGGAACGTTGTGAGTTGCTGCGGACACCGCAACTCTACAGTTATACCCGATACTAAGTCAGTATGGCTCTCCTCCGGCAGACGCCGCTAATATTAAACGACAAATCAGTCTGGGGCGTGACGTCGGGCGCTGCGTAGCCACTGCAAATTGATTTGTTCCTTTCGGCTATAAAACTTATCTGATCTGATCCAGATTCAGCAATCTGATAGATATGGTCATTATCTATGATTCTGCGTTTTTAGTTTTCTCAAATCTGCAATATTGTGGATGCAACAGATTTTCGTTCTTTGTGGGGGCGGAAGGAGGTGGGGCGAAATTTGGAGATATACGTTTTATAGTGAGATCTAACAGGAGTGCGGATACTAAATTTGGTTACTCTAGCTTTAATAGTCTCTGAGATTTGTGAATATCCCCAGATTTGCATAATTTGCGGGGGCGGAAGGGGGTGTGGCGAAATTTTGAAACAAACTCGTCTCGGTCCGATATATTAGGATTGTGGATACCAAATTTGGTTGCACTAGCTTTTATAGTCTCTGAGATCTAGGCGCTAATGTTTTACTCTAAGCAAAGCCGCCTATTCTACGTGTGTGTTAGAGAGAGACAGGGCGAGAAAAAATGAAATTGTTTTCTTGATGCTGGCTATAATAATAATACGATCTAATTCACATTCCGCAGTCTAAAAGATATGGTCATTCTCTACGATTCTGCGTTTTTGGTTTCCTCGTATCTTTAAAAATGTGGATGCCACAGATTTTCGCCCTTTGTGGGGTTGGAAGTGGGCGGGGGCAAAGTTTTGAAATATTTTTGTAGCAGTGACATATCACAGAAGTCTGGGTCCAAAACATCGTTGCTCTAGCTCTTATAGTCTTTGAGCATTAGGCGCTGAAGGGGACGGACAGACGGACGGACGGACAGACGGACAGACAGACATGGCTCAATCGACTCGGTTATTGATGCTGATCAAGAATATATATACTTTATGGGGTCGGAAACGATTCCTTCTGGACGTTACACACATCCACTTTTACCACAAATCTAATATACCCCAATACTCATTTTGAGTATCGGGTATAACGAGGGGGAACGTTGTGAGTTGCTGCGGACACCGCAACTCTACAGTTATACCCGATACTAAGTCAGTATGGCTCTCCTCCGGCAGACGCCGCTAATATTAAACGACAAATCAGTCTGGGCGTGACGTCGGGCGCTGCGTAGCCACTGCAAATTGATTTGTTCCTTTCGGCTATAAAACTTATCTGATCTGATCCAGATTCAGCAATCTGATAGATATGGTCATTATCTATGATTCTGCGTTTTTAGTTTTCTCAAATCTGCAATATTGTGGATGCAACAGATTTTCGTTCTTTGTGGGGGCGGAAGGAGGTGGGGCGAAATTTGGAGATATACGTTTTATAGTGAGATCTAACAGGAGTGCGGATACTAAATTTGGTTACTCTAGCTTTAATAGTCTCTGAGATTTGTGAATATCCCCAGATTTGCATAATTTGCGGGGGCGGAAGGGGGTGTGGCGAAATTTTGAAACAAACTCGTCTCGGTCCGATATATTAGGATTGTGGATACCAAATTTGGTTGCACTAGCTTTTATAGTCTCTGAGATCTAGGCGCTAATGTTTTACTCTAAGCAAAGCCGCCTATTCTACGTGTGTGTTAGAGAGAGACAGGGCGAGAAAAAATTAAATTGTTTTCTTGATGCTGGCTATAATAATAATACGATCTAATTCACATTCCGCAGTCTAAAAGATATGGTCATTCTCTACGATTCTGCGTTTTTGGTTTTCTCGTATCTTTAAAAATGTGGATGCCACAGATTTTCGCCCTTTGTGGGGTTGGAAGTGGGCGGGGCAAAGTTTTGAAATATTTTTGTAGCAGTGACATATCACAGAAGTCTGGGTCCAAAACATCGTTGCTCTAGCTCTTATAGTCTTTGAGCATTAGGCGCTGAAGGGGACGGACAGACGGACGGACGGACAGACGGACAGACAGACATGGCTCAATCGACTCGGTTATTGATGCTGATCAAGAATATATATACTTTATGGGGTCGGAAACTATTCCTTCTGGACGTTACACACATCCACTTTTACCACAAATCTAATATACCCCAATACTCATTTTGAGTATCGGGTATAACGAGGGGGAACGTTGTGAGTTGCTGCGGACACCGCAACTCTACAGTTATACCCGATACTAAGTCAGTATGGCTCTCCTCCGGCAGACGCCGCTAATATTAAACGACAAATCAGTCTGGGCGTGACGTCGGGCGCTGCGTAGCCACTGCAAATTGATTTGTTCCTTTCGGCTATAAAACTTATCTGATCTGATCCAGATTCAGCAATCTGATAGATATGGTCATTATCTATGATTCTGCGTTTTTAGTTTTCTCAAATCTGCAATATTGTGGATGCAACAGATTTTCGTTCTTTGTGGGGGCGGAAGGAGGTGGGGCGAAATTTGGAGATATACGTTTTATAGTGAGATCTAACAGGAGTGCGGATACTAAATTTGGTTACTCTAGCTTTAATAGTCTCTGAGATTTGTGAATATCCCCAGATTTGCATCCTTTGCGGGGGCGGAAGGGGGTGTGGCGAAATTTTGAAACAAACTCGTCTCGGTCCGATATACTAGGATTGTGGATACCAAATTTGGTTGCACTAGCTTTTATAGTCTCTGAGATCTAGGCGCTAATGTTTTACTCTAAGCAAAGCCGCCTATTCTACGTGTGTGTTAGAGAGAGACAGGGCGAGAAAAAATGAAAATGTTTTCTTGATGCTGGCTATAATAATAATACGATCTAATTCACATTCCGCAGTCTAAAAGATATGGTCATTCTCTACGATTCTGCGTTTTTGGTTTTCTCGTATCTTTAAAATTGTGAATTCCACAGATTTTCGTCCTTTGTGGGGGCGGAAGTGGGCGGGGCAAAGTTTTGAAATATTTTTGTAGCAGTGACATATCACAGAAGTCTGGGTCCAAAACATCGTTGCTCTAGCTCTTATAGTCTTTGAGCATTAGGCGCTGAAGGGGACGGACAGACGGACGGACGGACAGACGAACGGACAGACATGACTCAATCGACTCGGCTATTAATGCCGATCAAGAATATATATACTTTATGGGGTCGGAAACGATTCCTTCTGGACGTTACACACATCCACTTTTACCACAAATCTAATATACCCCAATACTCATTTTGAGTATCGGGTATAACGAGGGGGAACGTTGTGAGTTGCTGCGGTCACCGCAACTCTACAGTTATACCCGATACTAAGTCAGTATGGCTCTCCTCCGGCAGACGCCGCTAATATTAAACGACACGACAAAGAGTGCGTGCGAGAGAGACAGAAAATCAGTCTGGGCGTGACGTCGGGCGCTGCGTAGCCACTGCAAATTGATTTGTTCCTTTCGGCTATAAAACTTATCTGATCTGATCCAGATTCAGCAATCTGATAGATATGGTCATTATCTATGATTCTGCGTTTTTAGTTTTCTCAAATCTGCAATATTGTGGATGCAACAGATTTTCGTTCTTTGTGGGGGCGGAAGGAGGTGGGGCGAAATTTGGAGATATACGTTTTATAGTGAGATCTAACAGGAGTGCGGATACTAAATTTGGTTACTCTAGCTTTAATAGTCTCTGAGATTGTTAAATATCCCCAGATTTGCATCCTTTGCGGGGGCGGAAGGGGGTGTGGCGAAATTTTGAAACAAACTCGTCTCGGTCCTAATATGAGTGTGGATACCAAATTTGGTTGCACTAGCTTTTATAGCCTCTGAGATCTAGGCGCTAATGTTTTACTCTAAGCAAAGCCGACCATGCTACGTGTGTGTTAGAGAGAGACAGGGCGAGAAAAAATGAAATTGTTTTCTTGATGCTGGCTATAATAATAATACGATCCAATTCAGATTCTGCAGTCTAAAAGATATGGTCATTCTCTACGATTCTGCGTTTTTTGGTTTTCTCGTATCTTTAAAATTGTGAATTCCACAGATTTTCGCCCTTTGTGGGGGCGGAAGTGGGCGGGGCAAAGTTTTGAAATATTTTTGTAGCAGTGACATATCACAGAAGTCTGTATCCAAAACATCGTTGCTCTAGCTCTTATAGTCTTTGAGCACTAGGCGCTGAAGGGGACGGACAGACGGACAGACGGACGGACGGACAGACGGACAGACAGACATGGCTCAATCGACTCGGCTATTGATGCTGATCAAGAATATATGTGGGATTTGGTGGGAGAGCAACAGAATCTGTAGAGATAACAGAGGAAGTAACAGAGAGAGAGACTAGAAGCGGCCGTCGAACAAAGAGAGGAGAGAACACAGCCTCAACGATCGACGCCATTTACGCATACACGCAAATTACGAGCGCAAATATCTGTATTAATCAAAATATACTTAAAGCACAGCGACCGTTGTAATCATAACTAATCTTAAATAATATTCATAAATAAAGACTAATTATAATAAAACCTGGCGTCCTGGACTAAAGTACAACTACGGAAAATCCGGGGCCACAATTTTTGGGGGCTCAACCGAGATTTGAACGATTACAAACGGAAAGTCATCAACTAAAGTTGTGTTTTACAAATATTGCGAGAACTCGGTGAATTGTGGTGGCGTTGTTTGGAACATTCTGGAAGAAATCTGAAAAAACTCTGCTGCGCGAAAATTCAAACAAAAGGTAATTGGCAAAGCAGCGCGAGAGTGAGCAAGACGGCAGCAAGCAGCTACGGTAAAAAGGAGAAGGAAAACCGAAGCAAACCGAATCAAGAGGAACGGCGTAAGCAGCAGAGACGGCGATAAAGAGACCCAGTACCCAATCTGAAGGCAACGCAAGACTTGGTGGATGGTCAGCAACGTGCAATAGGCAGGATCGTTGGCGGTGGACATCATCTGGACAAGGAGAAAGGCGTGGAGCAGAGAAGGTAGCTAGTGGTTCGCAAGTACTGTACGGCGACTGGTTTACTGGTGTGACGACGACAGAAAATTCTGGAGCTGTGTTGGTGTGACGACGACAGAAAATTCTGAAGCTATATTGGTGTGACGACGACAGAAAATTCTGGAGCTGTGTTGGTGCGACGACAATAAAAACATTTTGGAATTGGTTGTTGTTGGTGAGTGCAAGCGAAATATTGCAAAGAAGCAGACAGACATGAACGGCGGTAGCAGTGGTAATTAACTAGTGTTAAGTTTACATTTTCAATAACATAACATCAAGTTTAAAGAGCAGAATACTGTTAATTATTGTAAGGTCTGAGAGGAACAGGATTCTAAAACTGTATTTTGTCGAGCGAGCGGCATAGATCCATTTCTTATTCTATTATATTTCATACAAGTTTGTAAAAATGAATAGAGATGCGATTTTGGCACTGTTGGTGGCAGATTTGCGGGATAAATTGGCCGAGATAGGTTTAAATAGAACCGGAAGAAAAGTTGAATTGCAAAACAGACTGCTGGCTCACTATGGTTTTCAAACCGATCAAAACGATGAAGAAGTTAGGGATGAGGGAGAGACTGCAGATGAGATTAATGAAGAGGTATCATTTAGAACAGTGGCCTCAAATAATGAACAAGCAAGGGGAAATGAAAGGCGAGATGAAAATCCAATTGGATCTAATCAGAGGCGGCAAGCAGACAGTTCTAATTCAGGAAGGTCATGGTTTACGTTGAAAGATGTAGAGGGCAGTGTGTCACAGTTTTCGAGTACAAGTTCACCAGACATTAATCAGTGGATCGAAGAACTCGAGGAGTGTGCACTCACGGTGGAATGGAACCAATTACAGGTGTTCATTTATGCCAAACAATTGCTCAGTGGGGCAGCGAAGCTATTTATTCGAAGTCAACGGGATATTCGTGATTGGAATGTGTTAAAGGGTGCATTGATCGACGAATTTGGGGTGAAGGTGTCATCAGCTGAGATACATCGTAGGCTAGGGAAGCGGCAGAAGAGGAAGAACGAAACGTTGCACGAGTATCTGTACGCTCTGATGGAGTTGGCAAAGCCAATCGAGATGGATGACGAAAGTTTAATTGAATATTTTGTCAGCGGGATTCCAGATTCTAGTACAAACAAGGCTTTACTGTATCAAGCTAGGAATATGAGGCAATTGAAGGTGCAAATTGAGGCATACCACAAAATGAAAGGGTCGGTGAGATCACAAGGAAAGTTTGATTCACACTTCAATAAAGGAGAAAAAGAGTTAGTGAAATCAGCGGAAAAGTTTAAAAAGTGTTTTAACTGCGGAGATGAGTCGCATATTAAGCGGGATTGTCCAAAAAGAGATAACAGGTGTTTCAGATGCAACCAACTAGGACATAGAGCTGCTCAATGCAAGGTCGACATGACAATTAAACAGGAGAAAGCAACCAATCTAGTTCTGGAGAATGGTAGGACAAAGCCATCAAGCACGTTCACTTCGTCAGGATTAGAGTTGAAATCGGTAAACTACGGAAAAGTTGTGTTTAAAGGATTGGTCGATACAGGTGCAGATTTGTGTCTTCTAAGCAGAAATGTGTTTTTGAAGCTTGGTAGAGGAAAACTGGCAGGACGTAGTAAATGTTTAACGGGAATTGGTGAAAGCCAAATTATGACTTTCGGTAGTATCACAATACCTGTGCAGATTGATGACAAGAGATGGAACAGCACTAGTCCTCAGATCAGGAAGTCAAGTAAGTACTAGGCGCAATGTTCCAGAACATAGAGATGAAAGGGAAAATGTTAATTCATGTACGGAGTTGCTGAATGAGTTTCAGAGTTTGTGTATGGTGAACTTAGAGCAGAGTGAAGCTATAAATATTGATTTGTCACATTTGCCCTATTCAGAGAGAGATCAAATAAGAAAGATAATTGAGGAATACAAGCCGAGTCGAAATGTGATTTGCCCTATAGAGATGAAGTTAGTACCAAAGAAGAATGGACAGAAACGTCTATGCTGCGATTATCGCATGAGAAAATAGTGAGAGATAACTTTCCGATGGTACAGATGCAGGATGTTATTGAGAAATTGCAAGGAGCATTGATTTTTACGACATTAGATTTGACTAACGGTTATTTCCACGTACCAGTTGAAGTTCAGTCACAAAAGTATACATCATTTGTAACGCAGAAAGGACAATATGAGTTCCTATTTGTACCGTTTGGGATTTCGAATTCGCCAGCAATCTTCACACGTTTCATAGTTGCGGTAATGAGAGAATTGGTTCAGAAGGGTGACGCTGTAGTATATATGGATGATATCATTATACCAAGTAAGGATGCTAAGGAAGGCTTACAGAAGTTGAAAAGAGTGCTAGAAGTGGCAGGAAAGAATGGTTTGAAGTTAAACTGGAGTAAAGGTCAAATTTTGCAAAGTAAGGTAGATTTCTTGGGGTATGCTATAGAAAATGGTACCATAACACCCGGTAAGGAGAAAACACAGTGTGTAGCAAACTTTCCGATCCCAAAAGATAAAAAAGCTATACAACGATTCATTGGGCTGACTTCTTATTTCAGGCAATTCATTGAAGGATACGCAGTCATAGCCAGGCCATTGTCGGATTTGTTGAGAAAGGATTCTAAGTTCGAGTTCAAGGAGTTGCAGCGATTAGCATTCGAGCAATTGAAGGCCGCTCTCACTAGGAAACCAGTTTTACGATTGTACAATCCAAAATTATCTACGGAGATACACACGGATGCTTCTAAGTTAGGTTTTGGGGCTGTCTTGTTACAAAAGGATCCAGAAGATGGTCAGCTGCACCCAGTGACGTATATGAGTAAGAAAACAAAGCCATGTGAGGAAAACTATCATTCATACGAACTTGAAGTGCTAGCAGTAATAGGAGCATTGACTAAATGGCGTGTGTATGTTCTCGGACTGAAATTTAAAATCATTACGGACTGTAACGCGTTTGCCATGACGATGAAAAAGAAAGACGTTCCATTAAGAGTAGCTAGGTGGGCAATGTATCTGCAGGACTACGATTACGAAATAGAACATCGTTCAGGATCGAAGATGCGACACGTAGACGCTCTCAGTCGAGTTGCTTGTTACGTATTAACAGAGAGTGTTATGCACAAGCTTAGGGATGCGCAGTGTGCAGATGAATGGACAAGGGTGGTCAAAATTCTGGTGGAAAAGCAGGGATACGAAGATTATTATATGGCAAACCAAATCTTATTCAAAGATCTGAACCGAGAGATAATAGTTGTTCCATCTCAAATGGAAACCGAAATAATACAGATCGCCCACAGGCAGGGACATTTTTCGGTGAAGAAAACACAGGATCTGGTAGAGAAATCTTACTTTATCCCTAAACTAAGAAATAAAGTAGAAAGAGTGGTAGGCGGTTGCGTGCAGTGTATCTTAGTTAATACAAAAGCGGGCAGGCAAGAAGGGTACCTAACTCCCATTGACAAGGGTGATAAACCATTAGTTACCTATCACTTAGACCATGTCGGGCCGATGGAGATTACAAAGAAAAGATATAATCACATTTTGGTAGTTGTTGATGCATTTTCAAAATTCGTTTGGTTGTACCCCACACGTAGTACCGGAGTAGAGGAGGTGCTGAACTGTTTAGAAAGGAAAGCAGTATCATTTGGTAACCCATTCAGAATTGTCACTGATCGTGGCGCAGCTTTCACATCGCACTTATTCAAAGAGTACTGTGACAAGCAGAAGATACAACATTTGTTAATAGCTACAGGCGTACCTAGAGGCAATGGACAGGTCGAGAGAATGCACAAAATAGTAGTACCGATGCTGTCAAAGATGAGCTTTGTGATGGACCTATTTCAGGCTGAGGTAAACTCAGCCACGTCCAGGGGTCTGTTCACAAGAAATTTGTAGAAACGTGTTGGAACCTCGAGGGCGGCGTCAGAGGGCGGCCTGTCGTAGAGAGGTGGATCGGGGCTCGGGCGGGCGTTGCTACCGGTGCGTATATGGAACGACTGTGTGGACTCGGGGTGGGGGGACGTCGATGTCTCGGCTGATTGGGGTGAACTTACGCAATCGAGGTGTTTTTACTTTGCAAATTTAACACTTTATTATCTTTCTTAGCGGTTTGAATGATTTATTGTTAGTGGGGCGTCGATGTCTTCTGGTGGGTTCCGGGTACCGCGTCTGTACACCGGGCTGGGTCTCTGCGTAGTAGCACCAATGATCCGATGGCGGGGCGCCATAGTCGCCGGCGGAGGTTGTAATGTCTCCCTTGCTCTTGGCTGGCTCTCTGGATGTTGTTTCGGACGATGGCGAATACTTCTTTAGTCTCGTCGCTTTGCTGCTGGCCGTCTCTTGTGTACTCCCGGGCGTGACTTCGTCGTAAAGGGTGCCGGGGAGTCGGGGTTCTCTTCCTTGCAGGAGGAAAGCGGGGCTGAATCCGATCGTCTCGGAGACGCTGGAGTTGATCGCCAATGTCATCTCGGGTAGGAGTTCGTCCCACGTGTTCTGGTGGTCGTCGACGAACTGTGCGATCATCGTTTTCACAGTCCGATTGGCTCTCTCCGTCGGGTTTTCTTGGGGGCAATACGGGGCTGTGTGTTGTAGGTCCACGCCTGCGGTTCGCAGGAATGTTTTAAACGATCGGCTGGTGAACTGGGTTCCTTTGTCGCACACGAATAGTGTCGGCACGCCGAAGCTTCTCAGTATTCGTTCTCTGAAGGCTCGTTCGAGGTTCGTTGTTGTCGCTTTCTTGAGGGGTACCAGTTCGACCCACTTGGAGAAAGTGTCGAAGAAGACCAGTAAGATGGTGTTCCCGTGCTTGGACCGTGGTAATGGTCCGACGAAATCGGCACACAGGGTGGCGAAGGGTTCTTCGGCTTTGCGTGTGAGCATCCTGCCCACGGCCTTGCGCTGTGTGGCTTTGAACTTCTGGCAGCTTACGCAGCCCTGCACGTACCGTCGTACGTCTCGGTGTAGTCCTGGTAAGTAATATCGTTGCGTTGTCCTCAGGATGGTTTTCCGGACGCCGAGGTGTCCTGCTGTTGGTTCGTCATGGCATTCGCGGAGTACTCTCGTTCGGCCGTTTTTAGGCACGCATAGTTTCCACGGTATGTGGTCGTCGTCGTCGGCTCCGTGTCCTAGATAGCGGTAAAGCTGCCCGTTTTCGTGCGTGTAGTCCGGGTATTTCTGGGGTTCGTCTTGGACTTGCTGGATCCTTTGTTTAAGCGAGGTGCATGCTGTGTTGTCTTCCTCCTCGATGCGGGAGAGGGTCTCCAATGGTTGTCGTGACAGTGCGTCTGCGACTACGTTCTGGTTGCCGGCCCGATAGTGCACGTCGTATTGGTATTGCTGTAGTTCGAGCGCCCATCTTGCTACTCTACCGTAAGGGCTCTCGAGGGTATTTAGCCACTTTAGTGCGAGATGATCGGTTATGACGTCGAATCGGTAGCCTTCGAGATAGCATCGCAGTTTTCGGATCGCCCAGATGACGGCAAGGCATTCCTTGTCGGTGGCCGAGTAGTTTTCTTCTGCCTTGTTGAGGCGTCGACTGACGTATGCGATGACCCGCTCTTTCCCTTCGATCTCTTGGGTGAGGACCGCGTCTACTCCAAGGTTGCTTGCGTCCGTCTGCAGGGAAAATTTGACGTTAAAGTCTGGGCAGTCGAGTACTGGTGCGGTGGTGAGCAGTGTTTTCAGCTCGTCGAAGGCGTCTTGTTGTTCTTGGCCCCATGTCCATGCTTTCCCTTTCTTCAGCAGCAGTGACATTGGTTGGACCACGGTGGCGAAGTTTGGGACAAATCTGCGGTACCAACCGGCCATGCCTACGCATTGTCGTAGCTCCTTCAGGTTGGACGGCGGCCTCAGATCCTTTACGGCTGCGATTTTGTTGGGGTCCGTGTGGATACCTTCTTCGCTGATCATGTGGCCCAAGTTGGAAGAAGGCGCACTTGTCCGTGTTGATCCGTAGGTTTGCCTTTCGCAATCGTGCGAAGACTTCTTTTACGTTGTTCAGGTGTTCCTGGAAGCTTTTCCCGATGAAGGCATTACTTTCCATTGGTATAATCCTCGGCCGGGTATCGTGAATGCCGTGGCTTCCCGGCTGTCGCGGGCCATTGGTATCTGCCAGTACCCGTTTTTCAGGTCCAGGGTCGTGATGAAGTGGCCATTTCGGAGTCGCTCTAGTATGTAGTTGATCCTGGGTAACGGGTACGCGTCCGGGATAGAACGCTCGTTGAGCTGCCGATAATCTACACACATGCGCCATCTCCCGTCCTTTTTGCGGACCAGGACGATTGGCGCACTGTGGGGGCTCCGGGATGGTTCGATTAGGTCCTCTGCTATCATCGATGATCCGCCGCATGGCTGGATTTTTCGGGTAGTACCGCTGTTTTATGGGTCGGTTGTCTCTCATGACGATGGTGTGTTCTGTTAGATCCGTCGTCCCTCGAAGGCCTGCGGGTGTCGGCAGTTCTTCGTCTAGAAATTCCTGAATTCTCGGCGCGATGTCGGGAGGCCATGGGTCGGAGATTCGTTCCGAATCGTCCTCCGGTGGTTCGTCGATTCCAGGGTCGCGAGTGTAGTCGGGGTTCTCGGGGAGGATCGTTGTGTCGAATGCGCTTGGTGGTTCGACTTCGCGAGTGTATTCGCTTATGCCGGCGACGGCGGCGGGTGCGTCGCTCTGGTGTGGGGTTCTCGTGTGTGTCCTGGGGGGTGCTTGCGCGACGTTGTACTCAGCGTGATGTACGAATGTGGGGGTTTCGATTGCGGTCGTAGCGTTTGACCGACGGCTAGTTTGGGCGGTGAGGTTCACCGACATGGCTCCAGGCGTGGTGCTGGGCCGCATGCCGGCGCCGTACGAGGTGTTGCCCGGGAGGCGTTCCATGATGTCGGTGACGATTGATGCCTCGTGCGGCGGTGATCGCCTCTCCCGGTTCCTGCCTGAGAGGACGCGGGAGTAGCGGGTCGTCGGTGTCGTGGGGGTAGTTTTCGCGTCGAGGGCGGTGTCGACACGTTCGTGGGCCAGGGTGGCGGTCGGAGGTGGTACCTCGAGCGCCTGGCTGCTGCGTGGCGGCTGTCGGTGCTGGGGCCGGGTTGTCTTCTGGAGGGGCGTCCTGGGTTCCTTTCCCATTGTTGGTGGAACCGCGTCGGTGCCCTCGGGAGACCGGCTCGCTTTCTTCGTTGCTTTGCTTGGTTTTGGGTTTCTCGGAGTGAGCCTGGGGCTGGTGTGCCTCGTTGTGGCCATGGGTTCTGTGTTCCTTGTTCCTTGTGCTCGTGTCTCGTGTCGTGGCGGGGGGTTCGTTGGCGGCGGGGGTCTCGAGTTCTTGGGTCCGTGGGCGTGTACTTGGCTGGCGGTGATCGTCGGCGGGTTTGGGAGGGGGCGTTAGGAGCCTTGGAGATGGAGGCGTGTGGTGCCACATTGTATCGTGGTTTCGATGGCGCCCAGGAAGTCCATCCCTATGATGGCATCTGTACCTCTTGCTCGTCTAGTTTGACGCGCGCTAGCAAGATCTGAGTTATCTCGCGTGCTGAGCCGTCGGCTAGGCGTATCGGGATGCAAGCGTCGCGCAGGTCGTTGTCGTGGCTTCTGTGCGCCGTCCTCCGATGGTCACTCTCGCCACTATCCGGCCGTCGTGTACTTGTAGCGGGTTTCTTAGTTGGTTTTCTGAGGGAGCGTCGTGCCCGGCTGTTCCCGTGTCAGCTGGGGACGCGAGTCGTTTCCCGACGGGTCCTGGCGGCAACAGCCCACGGTGCGTGTTCCGCGCTTGCCGCATTCCCAACAGAAGAGGATCGATGGGTTGGTGCAGTCGCGAGATACATGTCCCGCCTCTCCGCAGCGTCGACAGGCTGCGTGCGGGTTGGCGATGGGGGTGGTGATCATTCGATGTGCCGCTTCCTGTGCTGATGCGCCGGCTTGGTGCGGCTTCCTTGCGGGTTCCGAGGAGTTCCAGTGGGGCTTTCGGAATTGGGCCCGATTCGTCCCGCTTTCGTTTTGTTGTGCCGTTGGCCGCGTATACCTGGGTGGTTGTCGAGGGGGGATGAGGATCGCTGGTACGTTTCGTTCCTGGATGCTCTCGAACTCTGCGGCCAACATCGTTAATTGCGTCAGACTTCTCAGTTCGTGTCTTCTCACGTACAGCTGGTACGCCGGGAGGGTGTTGTCGTAGATCCGGCTAAGTTCTTTGGCCTCGTCGTACCCGGCGTGGTGCATGAGTAACCGGAGCTCGATGACGAAGTCCTTGAACGGTTCGCCCACCGCTTGTTTGCGTTCCCTGATCTGGTCTTCCAATTGCTCGAAGTACCGGGGAGGCAGGAAAAAGGCTAGGAATTCCTGGCGGAAATCGGCCCATGAGGCGCTCTGGAGTCGGCTGGAGTTCATGTCTACCCCGTACGAGAGGGCACGCTCTTCCAGTAGTTCGACGAACGACAGTGGGTCGTCCTGCCCGTCAAACTGGATTGGGTGAGTGGGAGAGGGAGGGGGGTGTGGCTGTGGCTGTGCGGATAAGAGCGGAGAGAGATAATTGTTAATCATTTTTTTTCTTTTAATTAACGTTTGCTTTATAGCTAAAATTCGTTTTCCACCGTAGAATAATTTTTTTTGCTCCTTAGTTTTAGGTACGATTATATACATACATAACATACATACATACATATATACCATACATATATATATATATATATAAGATCGATAAACAGCATACGGAGTAGGTCGCGTATTACAAAATCATCTTAAGTATAAAGTTACAGTTACAGCTGAAGAAGAGAAATATCTTTGAGTTGAGCCCCGAAAGTGAAAGGCAGAAGAACGTTTCGTTAATGAAAAACACACACACACAGCTTTATATTGATTAAATTGGTATTTGTTTAATTTGAATTTAAAGATGGATTCATGATTACGATAATAATGAATGATGAATGATGTATATGTTAATATTTGCTAATTTACGCACTTGGTTTGCACTCGATTTGAGTTTTGGTGCCGTTGATAATGTTACAAATTTAGTTGTCGTTTCGTTTCCGTTTTTTGTTTTGACTGTACCCCATATAGAATTGTACTTTATGTATCCATGTATCAATGTTTTAATTATTTAATTGGGTTTAATTCGATTCGACGGCTGATTCAACAAAATTGCCTTCCAAATATCATGTGGGAGCGCGCCTTCATTCGATTCTGAATACAATTCCTCATCTGCCAGGAACCTGCCACAATTGCCGTATATATATACATATATATATATAACCGAAAGAAAAGAGTCATCCCGTAGTGTAGTATGCTCATATTAAAGTAAAGTAAAGTATTCATTATTACGAATACCCACTGTACCGACGGTACTTAAAGAATACACACTGTAACACTTTGTTTCAGTGTTTACGTAACAATAAAGTCCCAGACATTCTGGGTGATCGTATTACGATTCACTCAAGAATGCCTCGAGCGACCCAAGTGCAGCGTCAGCATGTTCCCATGACTTGACGGCACTAATATACATGCATACACACATATATCTTCCCTCACGCTCTCGCTGCCAACAGCGCTGAGCATATTCACACATATACATACTAACATATAAGAGATAAGAACACATAGTTCTGCCGCTCCGCTGCCGGCGTCACTGGCAGCGCAGCTCCGCGGCTTTTGGCTTACAAAAGCCCAAAACACAATTGTAAAATTGAGAACATAAACGACAATAAAAGAGATCGGAGGGTTGAGCCCCAACGATCCAGAAAAACGGATTGAACATCGTTTTACATGGCGACCGTGACAGGACCATATATGTCCTACGCGATGGATCAATCTAAGGATTGAAAAAAAAAAAACAGGAGAAAAATTTTTTCAAAAAAGTGTCAAAAATAATAAAGACAAAGAATGGCCGGAAAAAAATATAATAATATGTGATTTTGATTAAAAAAAAAAAATCGGACCAAGTCAAAAGAAAATTGATGAATTGGAAAAACTATTGAAATAGTGTTGTCCCCAGTGCCAGTGCAAAGAAAAAAAACCCAGCAGAAAGCCAAACCAGCCGTTTCGCCAGACCCATGCACGACTGCCGACGATATTACGCACAAACCCATGTTGCATTATAATTTATACCCTTAACTTTGGGGACTACAATGCGGCCAGGAATATATAATACCCAAGGAGATTTAACAGCCCGCGCTACAAAGAGCGTACACGCAATATAAAAACCTGTGCGAAGACCAGCACCGGCCCCCACCAGACCCAGCAAGGACCAATAATATAAGTGCGAGTGGCATAGGACCGCCCCTTGCACCGTCGATGGACAGTAACACAAACACTCCAGCAGCAGAAAATGCACCAGACTTCGCCGACGCTGCTCCTACCGAGCAAAGGGACGCACTCAGCCTACAAGAGGCCTTAGAAGTGTATCCAAACGATGGACCACGCCCACTCACAATAGCTGAGTACAGGGCAAGACAAGAAAAACGCCCCAGGAAGAAAACAAAGAGGGGCGGCCGGATCAAACGGCTGCTTCAACAACGACGTCTGGAGCGGGACCTGGAAAAAACATATACAAATGAAGAGGACCGACAGCGCTGCCAAGAGCGCATCAAGGAAATCAATAAACAACTTCGCCAATAAAAGAGCGAAGTAACGCAATTGAGCTGCAGAAATGCCATGCCTCATATTGCCAATAATTATAATTTTCTATCTCGAGTTGAAGCACCCTTAAAGTGCAACTTGAAAATACTAACCTCTGTTAGGCTATTACTAAAACCATGTGATCGATGTTGAATTATATAATGAAAAACCTGTAAATCGATCACATGTCCCTTAACATTTTTTTTTTCTTCCTTCATTTTGATCAAATATATATAAAAAAAAAAAAATTTATATTGATAAAATTTTAAAGAGTAAAAAAAAAAAAAAAAAAAAAAGGAAGGGTATATACATATGTGTGTCCATGAGAAAAAAAATAATTTTTTTTTTTCAAAGAATAAATGAATAGCAAATAATTAAAAAAAAAAAATAATAAAAATAAAAAAAACTCCAACATTGTAGAAACCAATTTTTGAGAGAAAATCATCACCATGGGTTGGTTCGGTTCTGACGATAGTCAGACCAAAGACAATACGGCCAATGTGGTCAATAATGTCAAAATAATAGACCACAGGGATGATCTCAATGCACTCTGGTTATTACTTCTGATTTTAACCTTTGTCACTGTTTTACAATTCCTTTTAACATTGTATGTAAAACATAATAAGATAATTAAAAAGAGATATATGAGTAGGGCAAACACTTCGTACCAATAATTCCCAGCCCCCACCTGCGGGCAATTAAACAGCCATTCGATCTGCTTGATTGACAAGTCGTTCGCTATTCTATGGTGATCGAGGTCCTGCAATTCTCTTTCCAATTCATGTTCAGCTCCCACCAAATTGGTACCACTGTCAGATTGGATTCTTACTGGTCTTTACGGCGCCGCGCCATGAAGCTATGCAATACTCGAAGACACGTATCTGTTGTCAGGTCCCTGGGAATTTCCAAATGAATTGCTCTTATTGTAAGGCATGTAAATATGCATATCCAGCGTTTCTCGGTACTCCTTGGTCTTACAACCAGAAACGGTCCCATGTAGTAGATTCCAACATATGAGAATGGGCATACGTGCGGAGAGAGTCGGTCCTTAGGAAGTTGTACCATTAATGGCGTTTTTGGTGAAGCTCTCTGGATTTTACAAGTCATACAATTTCTAGCTGCACGGCGAACCTCCAGTCTCCAACCTGTCCAGTCAATAGCAACATCCTGTACATTGCGGATCACTATGAGTACAGCTTCTTTAATTTCAGCTACATCAAGGTAGACTTTTCGTTTGGTCTTACGATCACACATCCTGTAGACCCAAGCGACAGCACGCATCAGCCTTGTAAATGAAGATAACCCTTCCAGAAACTCCCTGAATACGATATTGACAGATCCATCTGAAGACATCTCATTTATTGATAACGTAAACTTGCATCTTACTTCCAGTTCCGTGTCACCAACGTCTGAAGTTCCTAGATTCCATAGACTTGCGTCCTCTTGAAGGAATTGAGGGAGGTTTCTCGAGTTCTAGATCTGAGTTTGGTGCCAAAGTCTGCCGGGTTATCCTTAGTAGGCACCCAATGCCAATCTTCCAACCTTGTTGCCTCGAAGTATCTCGTCAATTATGTGTCCTACATATGGCTTATATTTTTTGCGATCTGATTTAATCAATGCTAAGACAGTCTTGGAGTCGGACCACATGTGGTCACATTTGGGTTTGACGTCGTGACCCTCAAGACCTCATATCTTTTAGACTGCAGAATCTGAATCGGATCGTATCATTATTATAGCCAGCATCAAGAAAACGCCACACCCCCTTCCACCCCCGCAAAGGACTTAAATCTGGGGCATCCACAAATCTCAGAGACTATTAAGGCTAGAGTATTCAAATTAGGTATCCACACTCCTTTTAGATCTCAATATAAAACGTATAGATTCGAGAATCTGCAGATTCGAGAAAACTAAAAACGCACAATCATAGAGAATAACCATATCTATCCGGTTGCTGAATCTGGATCAGATCGGATCATTTTTATAGCCAAAAGGAACAAATCAATTTGCAGTGGCTACGCATCGCCCGACGTCACGCTCAGACTGATTTTCTGCCTTTCTCTCACGCACTCTTTGTCGTGTCGTTCAATTTAGCGGCGTCTGCCGGAGGAGATCCATACTGACTAAGTATCGGCTATAAATGTAGAGTTGCGGTGTCCGCAGAAACTCACAACGTTCCCCCTCGTTTTGTTTGTTTTGATTGACCTATTTCGATACTTGTTTTTTGTTTAACTTATTTCGCTAAAACCTCTTTTTACGCAAAATGCAATAAAAGCAAATATTAAGAATGCACCAGTTAAATAGAAAATTGATTCATTATTCGGATAAAATTATGTGGACATGACTGAGTGCTCTATTTAGCTAATAATATTCCACGGAATATCAAAAACGAGCAATATGTATAACAGAACTTGACTTCGTCAGTATATTTACGGTATATTTTGGTATATTTCTGAGCGTCGGTCACACTGCGCTACACTCAAACGAATCGTGGCGTCGCTTGGCGCTGGAATTTTGAAGCTAACGTGAATTTTGTGAAGAAAAACAGAACATAAACAACATTCGGCGGTCAATTGCGTGGGAAATAATTTATTAGAATGAAAGCAGTGTAAGTAGAATGTGAAACCTTAAAAGCGCGATGAAATAGATACAAGAGGGACTTTTGCAGATCACGAACTCCGATGCGCGTCCCCAAGACACCGCGAGTGCATCAAACGACAGAGAAGCACCGTCGGGAGACGTCCGAAAAGGCAAAAGATCCGGTGAATGTGTTCTGCCGAGCATAATGCCCCGATGCCTAGATGTGCTCTTTCGCACCATATCCGATTTTCAGGCCAAGAAGTTTGTCTTCAAGCCGGACAAGTTGAATGGCTTCGAGATTCTGTCCGAGGAGGATGCGCTGCTAGAACGGCAACATGAGATGAATCAACGCATAGCCGGTTCCGGTCGCTTCGCGTACCGAAACAAGGACTCGGATCCGGAGATCGCCTCCCAAGCGTCGGTGGAGCCAATGCCTCTGCTGGGCCTCGACGAGGACAATATGTATTCGGTGTTTGTCACCTACGTAGAAATTTACAACAACAGTGTGTATGATCTTCTAGAGGACTCGGGCATACAGAAGTAAGTGGGATATCCTTCAAGTGTTCACGTATGTAATCCTCTGTTTCCTCTCCCTTGCAGGACTTTGCAAAGCAAAATCATTCGCGAGGATGCCCATCATCACATGTTCGTCCATGGCGTCACCGAGGAGGAAGTTAAAACGGTGGAGGATGCCCTCGAGGTCTTTCAAATGGGACAAAAGAAAAAGCGCATGGGTCACACGGTCTTGAATGCCGAGTCCAGCCGCAGCCACTCGGTGTTTAACATTCGCCTCGTCCAGGCCCCCACCGACAACCAGGGCGAGAATGTTGTCCAGGACAGGCAAAAAATCACTGTGAGCCAGCTGTCCCTGGTAGATCTGGCCGGCAGTGAGCGCTCCTCGCGCACCAAGAACACTGGGGTGCGACTTCGCGAGGCTGGGAACATCAACAACTCGCTGATGACGCTCCGGACATGCCTCGAGTATCTGCGCGAGAATCAGCAGGCGGCCATCAATGGCTTTGCCCATAAGAAGATACCATATCGCGACTCCAAGATCACGCACATGATTAAGAATTACTTTGACGGCGAGGGGCAGGTGTCCATGATTGTATGCATCAATCCTAGAATGGAGGACTATGATGAGAATATGGTAGGTGGAGAATTTGCCGGTTGATTTATTTTGCTCCAAATTCCCTTTTTTCCATTTGCAGCAAGTTATGAAGTTTGCCGAGATGACTCAGGAAGTGCAAATAGCTCGGGCAACGCCCATTAAAACGGACTTGGGCCAAACCCCAGGCCGCCGGAAGGCCAACAAGCTGTTCAAGATAGCTGTCAAAAATCTGAACGAGCTGGGCATGTCCGAGGCCAAGGACCTGAAGGTGGATGTGGGCTTGGTCTACAGTCTGGGACCCGACTTTCCCTTCTGCCAAGTGGACAGCCCTGAGGCGGAGGTTAAGATCCAGGAGCTCATGCATTACCTGGAGCAGCGGATTGAGAAGCGGAAGAGGCTGCGCGCCAATTTGGATATTAAATGTGAGTCCTATAGCCTCCGCTCCTCCAAAAAGGGTGCCCATCCTTATTAATTTTGCATGTACTCCTAGGCGACAATTTTCGCCAGATGCTAATGAACTTGGACCGCGACAACTTGCAGCTGAGCACGGAGCTGGCTTCCCTCAAGGCCGTCTACAAGCAGGAGCGCGAGCGCAGCTTCGCCTTGGAGAAGAAGGTGCGCATTCACGAGAGCTCCATCGACGTGCTGAACAATACGCTGACCAAGCGCGACAGGCAGATCGAGGAGCTGACATTCAAGCTGAATGAGAAGGAGAATCTCCTGACCCAAACGGAGCACGAGAAGGAGAAGCAGAAGAAAAAGTGCAGCTCCAAAATGGCCGTGGAGTCGGATAAGAACAAGCGGGAGCTCGAGATAAAGCTCCGTCAGCAACGGGAGAAACTGCATGAACGGATGCGCATCAAGGACGAGAAACTTCGCCTGGTTTCGAATATCATACGATCCGAGGATCTGCCGAGCATGCCGCGCTCGCAGAGCTCGGAAGATTTACTCAACGAGAAGGATCGCGGCCCATTCACAGCTCGAACGGAGTCATCTGTGCCGGCCACGCGAACAGACATCTATGTCACGCCCCGACATGTAAGCCAGTACTTGTCCTTCCGCTCTGTGAACTTTAATCTAGTATCTATTCGCATTCCCACCCCTCCCAACCAGGGCGTGGCAGCTGCCAACAATCGCCATCGACGGTCGCGTTCAGCTGGCGACAAATGGCTGGAGCATCGTGCAGCCAATCCCGTGCCACTCGGCACTATTATGCAGCCCTTTCTGAAGAATCGCAAGTCGGTTACCAAGCTGACGGACATGAAGACGCTGACCGAACACGGCGCCAACAAATACTGTCTCGTCTCCCAGGAGGCCGACACGGACGGGGATGTGGATACGAAACTGTACAAGGGCAATGTTATACCCACATGTGGCGGCGGCGCCCAGGTGGTGTTCAACGATATCGAGTGTCTCAAGCAGAAGTCGCCCGTGCATTCGCCAACGCGAAAGCGTCCCAGCAATGGCACGATGTCGGCTCTGGGCGTTGCCAGCGCCCTGCCCAGCACGGTCACCTCCATCACCGTCCAGGATGTGGCCTCGCGTTGCAACCTCGGCATCGAGGGGCACAGCAACAAGAAGACAAATATCTAGAGCTCGTCCTGTAATTCTTGAACATGCATTTCCATTTCCATTTAGTTTTACTTTTTTTTTCTAGTTAACGTAATTACTAAAATTATTGATTACTAGCCTTTAAAGTTGAAAAGTTAAAGTTAACTGCAATTAAAGCCAAGTAAATAATCTGTATAAATATTCGCACATCGATGAATTCTAAACCTCGCAACTGAACTTATTGCTGTGGGAGCACACACCAGTGGAAGGAGTGCGAAGAGTGCGTCCATTCATAAGTTTATAATAAATAGTTGTACTGCAAAGTATTCAATATTTCTCGTATGCATATCCCTTGCAATGCCCCTTGATTATTATATGAACAATTAAAGTAGAAGAAGCAAATATACATATGTCTTATGCTGGTATTAACTATTATTTTTTTTTTTTATTGTTATTCCTGCGTTTATTCAATGCTTAAACCGATAGAATTTATTGAAATACATACATATTTGTAGATTAATTTCAATTACTAATAAATCAGTCTATAATTAAAATATATGTTTTTCGCTTAATGATTTCATGTATGTATGTATGAATGTATGTATGTGTTTGTGTGTATGTGTGGGTGTGAGCTGCTCTTCACAAGAGTATACTACTGTAAAACGATGTTCAATCCGTTTTTCTGGATCGTTGGGGCTCAACCCTCCGATCTCTTTTATTGTCGTTTATGTTCTCAATTTTACAATTGTGTTTTGGGCTTTTGTAAGCCAAAAGCCGCGGAGCTGCGCTGCCAGTGACGCCGGCAGCGGAGCGGCAGAACTATGTGTTCCTATCTCTTATATGTTAGTATGTATATGTGTGAATATGCTCAGCGCTGTTGGCAGCGAGAGCGCGAGGGAAGATATATGTGTGTATGCATGTATATTAGTGCCGTCAAGTCATGGGAACATGCTGACGCTGCACTTGGGTCGCTCGAGGCATTCTTGAGTGAATCGTAATACGATCACCCAGAATGTCTGGGACTTTATTGTTACGTAAACACTGAAACAAAGTGTTACAGTTGTATTCTTTAAGTACCGTCGGTACAGTGGGTATTCGTAATAATGAATACTTTACTTTACTTTAATATGAGCATACTACATCTCCCTCCTTTTGAAAAATAACGTAATATAATGAAGTTATTTTATTTTTAGCTTTTACTATATATGTATACGAGTTATGTATTCTTAAAAAGACAATTTATATATATATATATTTTTTTTTCTTTTTAGTCAATTATTAGAATATTGAACTTTAATTAATATTGATAAAATGTAAAAGTTATTTGAATATAAATGCAGAGTAGTATATTTTTATGGTTTATATTTATGTATGGCCATACTAAAAATGATTAATAATTGCAAATCTTTAACCTATCCTTATGTACTTTCTGAGTTTTGTTTTTATTATCGGAGATTATGACGTTATCTCTTTCTCCGATACTTTCTACTCTATATGGTCCTATATATTTAAAATCTAGCTTATGTCCTGTTTCATTTTTCAATAAAACTTTATCTCCTACAGCTAAATTTAAATCTTTTAACTTTAAGTCATATAGCTGTTTATTTTTAATTTTATGCTCCTCGAGCATAATCCTTGCTCGTTTATATGCTATTTCTAATCTATATTTACTCTCTTTAGAGTAATCATCTATGTTATATAGAGGTGCTATTCTATCTATAGTATTAAATTGAACTGGTAAGTTTGAAGTCTTACCGAAAACTAGCTCATATGGACAATAATCATGTGCCATAGAGGGGGTTGTATTAAAACAATATACGAAGTATTGCAGCCATACATCCCAATCTGATTTGTCAGCTGAGATGTATGAGCGTATGAATTCGTTAAATGTTCTGTGGCTTCGCTCCACGGTTCCTACAGTCTGGTGATGATGTGCAGTAGAAGTTATGTTTTTGATGTTTAGATTTTTACATAAGTCTTCAATTATTGAATTTTTATATTCTGTTCCCATGTCCGTAATGAACGTCTTCATTGGACCGTACTTTAGAATAAAATTTTCAAAAATAGCTTTAGCTACTGTATTTGCACTTTTGTTTCTAATGGGTATGGCGACAAGGTATTTTGTCAGGTCACATATTAAGGTGACTGCATATTCATTTCCTTGTTCTGATTTAGGAAGTGGACCGATCGTATCCACTATTACCCTATCAAAAGCCATGTATGGTGTTTCTGTAATAGTCAATGGAGTTATTGTGTGCTTGGTTACTTTAGCTTTTTGGCATTTTGGACATTTTCGTATGTAATTGGTTATTTCTTTAGTCATACCTTTCCAAAAATAATATCTTTTGACCTTGGCCAAGGTTTTTGTTATGCCTGTATGTCCTCCTTGTATGGGATCATCATGTAATGTAGACAGTATTGCTTCTTTTTCTTTTTATACCCGATACTCAAAATGAGTATTGGGGTATATTAGATTTGTGGTAAAAGTGGATGTGTGTAACGTCCAGAAGGAATCGTTTCCGACCCTATAAAGTATATATATTCTTGATCAGCATCAATAGCCGAGTCGATTGAGCCCTGTCTGTCTGTCCGTCCGTCCGTCTGTCCGTCTGTCCGTCCCCTTCAGCGCCTAATGCTCAAAGACTATAAGAGCTAGAGCAACGATGTTTTGGATCCGGACTTCTGTGATATGTCACTGCTCCAAAAATATTTCAAAACTTTGCCCCGCCCACTTCCGCCCCCACAAAGGGCGAAAATCTGTGGCATCCACAATTTCGACGATACGAGAAAACTAAAAACGCAGAATCGTAGAAGATGACTATATCTTCTAGAGTGCAAAATCTGAACCAGATCGTATAATTATTACAGCCAGAATCACGAAAACAATTTCACTCTTTCTCGCTCTGTCTCACTCTAACACACAGGTTTCATGGTCGGTTTTGCCAATTGCAAAATATGAGTTCAAGGATCTCAGAACCTATAAAAGCCAGAGCAACCAAATTTGGTATCCACACTCCTGTGATATCGGACCTTGACCGTTTCCTGTCCAAATTTCGCCACACCCCCTTCCGCCCCCGCAAAGGACGAAAATCTGAGGCAACCACAAATCTCAGAGACTATTAAGGCTAGAGTAACCAAATTTGGTGCACACACTCCTTTAAGATCTCACTATAAAACGTATATCTCAAAATTTCGCCCCACCTCCTTCCGCCCCCACAAAGAACGAAAATCTGTTGCATCCACAATATTGCAGATTTGAGAAAACTAAAAACGCAGAATCATAGATAATGACCATATCTATTAGATTGCTGAATCTGGATCAGATCAGACCATTTTTTTAGCCAAAAGGAACAAATCAATTTGCAGTGGCTACGCAGCGCCCGACGTCACGCTCAGACTGATTTTCTGTCTCTCTCGCACGCACTCTTTGTCGTGTCGTTAAATATTAGCGGCGTCTGCCGGAGGAGAGCCATACTGACTTAGTATCGGGTATAACCGTAGAGTTGCGGTGTCCGCAGCAACTCACAACGTTCCCCCTCGTTTAGGTCTGTGATGGTTATTCTTGATAACGCATCTGCTACATGATTATCTTTACCCTTTAGATACTCGACTGTAAAGTCGTATTCTTCTAATTCGAGCCGCATGCGTGTGAGTTTTGAGCTAGGATTGACCATTGAAAATAGGTATGTTAGTGGTCTGTGATCCGTTTTTACTGTAAAGTGTTTACCATAGATATATGGTCGAAAATGGGTAATTGCCCAATGAATTGCTGCTAATTCCTGTTCTGTAGTACTTTTGTTACTTTCACCTTTTGTGAATGAACGTGATGCATATGCTAATGGGAGTTGGAGTCCGTTATGGTTTTGAGTTAAAACCGCTCCACATGCTTGTTTACTAGCATCGGTGATTATGCAAAATTCTTTCTGAAAATCTGGGTACTGTAACAGAGTGGGTTCCATAAGTTTATCTTTTAAATATTGGAATGCATTTTGACATTCAGTTGACCACTCAAAGGGGACATTCTTTTTACATAATCTAGTTATGTGCCGGGAATAGTCGGCGAAGTTTTTAATAAAACGTCTATAATAATTGCAAAATGCAATAAATCGTCTAGCGCTGTCCGCATCATGTGGGACTGGATAGTTTTTGATGACGTCATATTTCTTGTCATCTGGCAAGATTCCTTTATCTGTGCATTTATGACCAAGAAAGGTCACTTCATGCATAAAAAATGAACATTTTTGTGGATGTAATTTTAGGTTGTGTTTCCTTCATATCTCAAAAATATCTGTTAAGTTTTTAAGCATATGTTTTTCGGAACAACCCATGACTATTAGATCGTCCATATACAGGAAGGCTTGCGAAGCTTCAAGTCCAGAGAATGCTATAGTCATCATTCTTTGAAATGAATTCGGCGCTATTTTTAAACCAAATGGTAGTCGCGTGAAGCGATATGAGCCATTGCTCGTTGAAAAAGACGTTATATTTCGCGAACTTTCTTCTAGTTCGATTTGATGAAAACCTGACATTAAGTCAAGGCATGAGAAATACTTTGCTCTACCTAGTTGATCCAAAATGTCATCAATTCTAGGTAGTGGAAATTTGTCGGCCAGGAGTTTTTGTTTATTTGACGATAGTCAACTTGTTGAGACAACGAGCTTTTTCGCTGACTATGATTGTTCAATAATTTCACAAATTATTAATTTCCGAAAACGTTATAAATTTTATACCATTGTTTTATTGCCTATCAATTCACTTTCTTTTCTATTTTGGTCATTATACTAAACTAACGTAACGTAAGCGTAGCTTTATCTATGCTCGCTCAGCAACATGCTCTCATTTAATCATCTATTCTTATCTATGCTCGCTCTTGTTATCTTTTCTTTCCTATGCCGTCGCTAAGCCGTCAGCAGCTGCGCCTGCTCAAACAGTTACCGCTTGATATAGTTGGAGAACAGACCCTTTTGTCCCCAATCTATTACTTTGGCTCGAGATCGGCTCGCTTGCCTCATCCAAGTGTGTCACTCTAATACTATTGTAAAAGGCTCTGGCATCTTCGGCCACCCTCAACACACAAAATACCTATAATAAAATTTATAACGTTTTCGGAAATTAATAATTTGTGAAATTATTGAACAATCATAGTCAGCGAAAAAGCTCGTTGTCTCAACATTTGTGGCGCCCCACGTTGGGCGATCTCGAGCCAAAGTAATAGATTGGGGACAAAAGGGTCTGTTCTCCAACTATATCAAGCGGTAACTGTTTGAGCAGGCGCAGCTGCTGACGGCTTAGCGACGGCATAGGAAAGAAAAGATAACAAGAGCGAGCATAGATAAGAATAGATGATTAAATGAGAGCATGTTGCTGAGCGAGCATAGATAAAGCTACGCTTACGTTACGTTAGTTTAGTATAATGACCAAAATAGAAAAGAAAGTGAATTGATAGGCAATAAAACAATGGTATAAAATTTACACTCGGGCTTCGCCCGAACATACTCCCCCCGTGGAAGGATCCATGCCTTTCACCTCATCTCGTAGAGGCAATAGACATAGTTTTGCAAGTGCTCTTCGGCTAACACCTGTAGCCATCCTGATCAAGGCGACTCGAGATACGCCATCAGCTCCTGGGATGAGCTCGAGGATTCTCGCTAGAGGCCACTTCAGAGGAGGGAAGTTCTCGTCCTTAACAAGAACGACATCATTGACGTGAAGCTCAGGATTCCGGGTGCGCCACTTCGTTCTTTCTTGAAGACTGGTTAAATACGATTGGCGCCAGCGAGACCAAAAGATTTGCTGAAGCTGTGTGACCTTCTGCCAACGGTCCAAGCGATCGACGTTTAAATGAACCAAGTCAGGCTCCAAGAAGGTTGTGATAGGGGCGCCAATTAGAAAATGGCTGGGCGTGAGTACATCGAGATCTGCAGGGTTCTCTGAAAGAGGAAACAATGGCCTTGAATTAATGATTGCACAGATATTGCACGCGAGAGTGCGCAGCTCATCAAATCCAAGAAGCGATGATCCGAGGGCACGTCGAAGATGATGCTTAGCAAGCTTGACTGACGCCTCCCACAATCCTCCAAAATGTGGCGATCTAGGAGGAATGAAACGCCAATCGATGCAATCGTTGAGACAAGCTTGATGCACGGCTTCTTGATGACTGTCGCTTAGGAATAGCGACTTAAGTTCCGCCAGTTCGTTCCGCGCTCCAACAAAATTTGTGGCATTATCTGACCAAATACGAATCGGTCTTCCACGGGTGCAAATGAAACGGCGAAGAGCAGAGAGGAACGCAGATGTTGTAAGATCCTTCACAAGCTCGATGTGAACCGCCTTGGTGGAGAAGCATATAAAAATGCTCATGTAGCACTTTAGTGGGGGCCGGTTTCGAACTTCTGATTTATACAGGAACGGACCGCAATAGTCCACGCCGGTAACTAAAAATGCACGAGATTCGCTGACTCTGTCCACCGGAAGATCTGCCATTATTTGCTCGAGAGTTCGAGGCTTCACTCTAAAGCATCTGACACACTTTTGGATTACGTGTGCTACGGTCTTTCGGCCACCGATTGGCCAGTACGTTTGACGAATGATGGCTAATAGCGACTGGGGTCCAGCGTGAAGGTGCTTTTCGTGTAAGTGCCGTATCAGAGCAGAAGTGATGGAATGATTCTTGGGCAATATTATGGGATGCCGTGCTTCAAAGTCCAAGGTAGAGTTTTTAAGACGCCCTCCAACTCGAAGCAAACCGCAATCATCTAAAAATGGCGAAAGAGAGGCGATCGAGCTTGAAGCCTTGATGTCCTTTCGCGTTTCCAGGGCTCTTATTTCAGTGGATAGACGAGATTGTTGAGTAAGACGAATAAGCAGTTCGGTTCCCAAACGCAAGTCCTCCACAGTTATTCCAGACTTTCGTCGATGAATGAATTTGCATACATACGCAAAAATTCGTTTCATTTTGGGGAAGGAATTTACAAACTTTGATTCTTCCACCAAATATCTTGACGCGCAGTTTGTAATTAGTATGGTTTTTCGTGCCTCCAAAACCGGCTCTGGAAGAGCAGGTGTACTTGGCCATTGATCCTTACTGGCTGTCAAGTATGTAGGTCCATACTTCCAAAGATGAGAATTGATGAGCTCAGCTGGTAATGATCCTCGAGAAAGCATATCGGCAGGGTTTAGATCAGTTGGCACGTGGAGCCAAGACATTCCAGATGTGAGTTCCTGAATAACAGAAAGTCTATTAGCGACAAATACATTGAAGTTGGATGGTTGATTCTTGATCCAAGCCAAAACGACTGTGGAGTCACACCAGCAATAATAAGAGCACTTGAAGTTCATCAAAGACACTTCATGCATAAGCTGAGCGAGTAGCGCTGCACCACATAATTCCAACTTGGGTATTGTGATAGTCTTCAGTGGCGCTACACGAGATCTGGAAGATAGAAGATTTGCCTTGACTCCATTGTCGCCTTGCGAAACAGCGTAGATGCAAGCTCCATAAGCACTCATGCTGGCATCACAAAATCCATGCATTTCAAGGTTGCTGCTTCGAAGGAAAGATAGGCGCGGGAAAGAAATTTGTTGCATAGAGTCAAACTGCTGAATAAAGTTGATCCAAGTTGTGCGTAAGGAGACTGGCAGACTTTCATCCCAATGAAGCTTTTCTTTCCACAGCTGCTGTAGAAATATTTTTGCTTTAGTAATAACTGGCCCTATAAGTCCGAGTGGATCATAAAATCGTGCAATAGTTGACAATACAACTCGCTTAGTTGGTTTCGAAGGGACTTGATTGGGACAGAATGAAAATAATAGCTCATCCGAAGTGGGATTCCATGCTAAACCTAGCGTCTTGGTTACATCGCTGCCATCAGTAAATTTAACAAATGTTTCCCTATCTTCATGGGGTGTTTGATCGAGTACATATGTATCGTTGGAACACCATTTTCTGATCTTGAAATTTCCTTTGGCTAATAGTCCTGACACCTGGCGAATTATTTCCAGCACATCATTTGTAGTATCTCCCCCCGTTAGCAAATCATCCACGTAAAAGTCCCGCAGCACAACTTCAGAGCCAATTGGATATGACGAACTCTCGTCTGCCGCTAGTTGGTGCATAGAACGGACGGCCAGAAATGCTGCTGGTTTCGTTCCATAGGTCACGGTATCCAGCTTGAATGTCCTTAGCTCCTCGAGGGGTGAGTCACGCCACAGTATGCACTGCAGAAAACTATCTTGGGGCGAGACACGGACGCATCTATACATTTTACAAATGTCACCAGTCAATGCTATACGAAAGGTACGAAATCGAAGAAGAGTCGTAACTAACTTTGGCTGAATTGTTGGGCCTGACATCAATATATCGTTGAGGGAATATCCTGTAGATGTACAAGCGGATCCGTCGAAAACTACTCGGAGTTTTGTGGTGGTTTTGTCTTCTCTTAAGACGCAGTGATGAGGAAGAAAAAATTTGCATTGTTTAAGTGCGTCACTTTTGACAGGGGACATGTGATTCAAATCGACGTATTCCTTTATAAATGCGGCGTATTGGGCCTTGAGAAGCGGTTTGCGAACCAACTTGCGCTCTAGATTGAGAAATCTGCGATAGGCTTGTTGATAAGAATCTCCAAGAAGACTGTCACTCAGCTTTAAAGGCAATTGAACGCAATATTCGCCACTTGGAAGCCGACCGCAATGTTTTTTGAAATGTTCCTCGCAAGCAATTTCCTCCTTTGTTGCTTCTGTAGCGGGACCGTGGCAGTTTTCCACTTCCCAGAACCTTCGCACTAGCTCATCCAAACCAACGGTAGGCGTTTGACTCAATTCCGTCGAACTAGAGGCAGCTAGGAGCACTGAGCTGCGGGAGTACTGACCTCCACCTGTGACAACCCAGCCGAGACGGGTTTTTTGTATTATAGGAAGTCCCCTCTCCAATTTGATCTGTCCAACGCATAAAATGTCGTAAAATAAGCTGGCTCCAATAAGTAGATCGATGCGCTGAGATTTGTTAAAGTGTGGGTCAGCAAGGCTGATATTGGATGGCATTTCCCATTTGGATACATCAAATGAAGAAGCAGGCTGGTTTCCTGTAATACGTGGAGCAACGAGAGCTGTGAGACTCGTGAAGTAATCGGAAGTCCTGGATTGAATGACCAAATTAACTGAACCTTCCGTGTGAAATGCAGAATCAGCGCCGATACCCGATACTGATACCGACCCTTTGGCTCGTTTCAGCTGAAGCCTCTGAGCAAAGCGAGAGGTTATTAAATTAATCTGAGAGCCTGAATCCAGAAGAGCCCGGCAAGGAAGAAGATCACCAACTCGACTCTTTATCATAATGACTGTCGTGGCTAGAAGCACTACGTCTGAGCTAAGATTCTGAGCAGGAGGCGAGCATGGTGATGAAGCGGCAACAAGAGAACTTGAAAGATTGGGGCCTGGGCATAAGTCTGTCTGAATAGGAGACGTAGTAGCGTTTGCAGGTTCCGTGTTAACTGACGTAGGCAGCGGATTGTTGATATGTAAAAGGGTATGATGCTTTTCACCGCATGTGCGACAAGAGCCTGAACTGCAGGAGGTATTCCGATGTCCCTTCTTCAAACAGTTGAAGCAAACTCTAAGCTTCCTTGCCTCTCTAAGACGCAAAGATGGCGAAAGGTTTCCAAAGCGAGTGCAGCTGTAAATGTTATGCCCTTTATTATCACAGAACACGCATTCCAATACGATTGTATTTGTAGCAACAAGACTGTGTTTTGAATGAGTGATTCGTTTATGTTTTCCAACCTGACTGCTATGGATTTGAATCAACATAGCTTGATCCATGGTCTCCATGGCTTGACATCTCCTCTCCAAAAAAGCCGAAAAATGGTCCCATGTTGGTATGACGTTAGGGGGCGACAGCTCCTCCCATTTGGTCCTGGTATCAGAGTCGAGATACTTGTATGTGGAGTGAACGATGATGCATCCAGCTATTTCCTCCATGGTACCCATCGATCTAAGCGCTCTCATGTGAGAATGAAGCTTGTCCGATAAAGTACGTAGCTTTGTAGTTGACCCATCTTCAACCTTCTCATGCCTCAGAATCTCAGCGACGTGTGCCTGAAAGATTAAACGTTTATTATTGAAACGATTGTTTAAAATGTCCAATGCAATATCATAATTGCTCTCCGATACTTCCAAAGAGCGAACAGCCTCCAGGGCAGGTCCATCCAAACATGAGCGCAGGTGCTGGAACTTCTCAATCTTTGATAGAAAGGGCTCCTGATCTATTACTGTGCTAAACATCGAGTAAAAGTCTGCCCACTCAGTATAACCTCCACGGAAAGTGGGAAGTTTAATGTCAGGAATATGATATCGTGACCGTACATTTCCGGAGGCAGTAACGTTGAGCTCGGGTCGTATCGTTGAGTGATGCGGCATGTTCTGGGTAGTCCTGCGGAGTGCTGAGCGAATACGAACTTCGATTTCCATCGCCAAATCCTCAAAATTGTTGCTTAAGTCGCTGCCAATTTCGCTTACATCAAGCTCTTCTAAATTAGAATGAGTAACATTAAATGAGTCGGACATTTTTTCCAAGAATTTTAAATGAACACTTAGCGCATCTTCACTGATTGGGTTGTTTTCATCATTCAATATCGTCTCTCGAAGTGAAACGGCTTTGTTGTATATTGAGAGTGCCTTTAGTTTGTAAAAAGACACCCTGTTTTCCGGCACGTCATTAGACTCATCCATTTTCGACAGGCAGCAGCGAGCAAAGCACAAAGAAGAATCGAAGAACCAACCGTTTGATTTTTTTGGTATGCAAGCGCAAGTGCAGCGAACCCGAAGCCGCTAATGCACGTAGCTGTATTAGTGCTTGTAAGCAAGCGCGCGACGAAATGGGAACTAACCGCTTCGCGTTCGAACAGTTATGTTTAGCGGATAATTTTCACTGTTTATAATTGTTTATTTCCAAATTGTTACTGACGATCACGTCGGGGTCACCAAATGTTGAGACAACGAGCTTTTTCGCTGACTATGATTGTTCAATAATTTCACAAATTATTAATTTCCGAAAACGTTATAAATTTTATTATAGGTATTTTGTGTGTTGAGGGTGGCCGAAGATGCCAGAGCCTTTTACAATAGTATTAGAGTGACACACTTGGATGAGGCAAGCGAGCCGATCTCGAGCCAAAGTAATAGATTGGGGACAAAAGGGTCTGTTCTCCAACTATATCAAGCGGTAACTGTTTGAGCAGGCGCAGCTGCTGACGGCTTAGCGACGGCATAGGAAAGAAAAGATAACAAGAGCGAGCATAGATAAGAATAGATGATTAAATGAGAGCATGTTGCTGAGCGAGCATAGATAAAGCTACGCTTACGTTACGTTAGTTTAGTATAATGACCAAAATAGAAAAGAAAGTGAATTGATAGGCAATAAAACAATGGTATAAAATTTACACTCGGGCTTCGCCCGAACACAACTACTAATCGCCATTTCTTTTGTTCTGAACCCGGAAGGGCTTTCTTTGGGACAAGTAGAAGTGGGCTGTTGTATTCTGATACGGATGGTTCGACAATATTGTCGTTGATTAATTTTCCTACTTGTTTTTTAATTTCCTCAACTTGGCTATGCGGACTTCGATAGTTCTTTATATATATAGGTTCGTCATCCCTCAATCTCAATTTCTGTTTATAAAAATTATTTGTTGTGATTGATTCGGTTTCAAGCCCGAATACGTCACTAAAATTGGTGCATAGTTTAGTTAATTGCTTCTTGAATTGTACTGGGAAATGCTTGCTTAATTCAGCTATGACAGTTTTTTCTCGGATTTTTTGAGTTGTTTGAATTACCTTGTAATTCGAAAGTGGTTCATATTGTATGCTATTTATATGTACTAATTGGTTGGTACTGGTTGTATTCAGCAATCGGACAAATGTATTATTTTTTGAAGTTATTGTATTTGCTACATAAATACCAGGTTGAATTTCCTGGTTTGGGATCAATATGGTTTCTATATCGGACGTTAATTCTATTTTTCTGACAACTTGTGATCTTGCTGGTAGAAGAATTGTATTGTTACCAGAACTGTATGTTATTGGAACATAAATTTTAATTTTTATATTATTTGGTCGTATTATTAACCAATCCTCTGCAGGTTTTAAGTCTATTAGGCAGTTTAATTCTTTTATGAAATCAATGCCTATTATTCCATCACACGGAATTGCAAAATTTTGATTAACTAAATGGAAATTGTGTGGAATTATGTACTTATCCGTCTGTAGCTCTATTAGGGTAAGGCCTTGGGATGTTATTATACCTTCCCCTATTCCTTGAATATCTATTTTATTTTTTGTTTGAATGTCGTTAAAGACATCTGAATTTTCTTTTAATAATGATATATTGGCACCTGTATCTATAAGGAATGTAAGTTGTTTTCCTGTTTTAGAATTGAGGAATGCCACGAATATATTGAGATTGAGGTTGATTGTGTGAACCGCTGGATTTTTTAATTTAGTGTATCTAAAGGATCTTGGGAGTTTCCCGAAGCTGTCTGGGTAACACGAACATTGTTCTGTCGTGTGTTTCCATTGCTATTGTATCTTTGGTTGTTATAGGTTCCACCGTTATTACGGTTATTTCCCCTATAGCCAACACGACCTCTATTGTTATTATAACTATTGTTGTTGTAAATATGGTTGTGGTTGTAACCACGACCATTTCCTCCACCACGATAGTTACCTCGAAAGTTACTACCGCGGTAGACTTGTCCTTGTCTGGTGTACAATATTGAACTTGCGCTACCAGTCATCTCTGTACTACACTGTATATATTTTGCTACGGCATCATTCATTGTTGGGAATGTGCCTGCTTCTAGTATTGTTTTGAGTCTGCCGTGCTCGAAATTTTTAACCATTGTACTAATGGCCTCTTTGCAGCTGAACTTATCGGCGTGTTCCGCTGGCAAACACTCATCAATGTATGATGCTTCTAGAAGTTTTCTCATATCATCAATCTCTGTTGTGAATTGGGCGGCTGTTTTGCCTTTTTGGCATACTTTTGCCATTTTAGCCTTTATAACATCTGATGACTCTCCGACAATAGTGTCTTGCAATTTCTTTATTATTGCGCTAATGGTGGTTTCATCTTGTATTTTATACAATGTAGTTCCTATTACTTTTGATTTAATTACTTCTATAGCTAAATTTTCGTATGGTCCTTTCGTTAGATCGACCAATTTGACTGCCGTAATGAATCTTTGTAAATGGAGTTTCTGTCCATTAAATTCCGGAATGGCGTGCGAAATATCTTTGATATATGCCCGTTGGGCAATTGTTTCGTCTGCCATTGTGGTTGGTTCTTGCCCAACCACACTGTTTGCTGAACTAGTCGACGGTTTGTCGTCGTTCACCGGATGGTTCGATCTATTTGATCGAGAATCGTCTTCCGATATAATGATAATATTTTTTACATTCGGGGGCCTGGGACTTATTGGCCTTGATTCCGATTCTACAGCTGGTATATATGTCGCAGCTGTGTTTAGAAGATTTGGGATGTGTATGTCTAGATTGAATTTTTCTTTAACGAATACTAATCGTTCCCTTAGACGTTTGAAGACGTCTGTAGATTGAAACCAATGTATATCAGTAAGTCTTTGTCTGTTTTCTAGAAAAAGTTCTCTGACCTCATTATATATGTTTATTAAATTAGTTGTATGTTTAATGACCGTACTATTTTGTGTAGGTCTGTTCTGCGTTAAGCATTTGTATGACTTATCGAATTCTGCTCTTAGAGTGCAAACTTTAGCGCAGATCGTAAGCCAGTCCATATGTGTTTTTTAATGTTGTCCATTCCGATTGGAAGACAATCTAACATTAGCAATCACAATTCTTCCTAAAATTTCATTTTCTATTATTTGGCTGTTTACGAGGATGCCGGGTATGGTTGATAATACGATACCCTTTTGTGTGGCATCACAATGAATTAGTGGTGAAAAAGGTAAATTATATTCGTTCATATATGAGTATTCGAACTCGTATATGCTAATTGGATTGGGGAATGCGGCTAAGATTGCTTTAGCTCTATATTCGAAATTTTCATTCCTATCGTGGGTAGCCCTAATGGCTGCTGCTGTTCTACGAGACATTTTATTTTGTCTTTGTAACAATGTATTAAAGGCGGGAATTCTACCTGAAGTGTACCCATGTACATGTATTCGAGCTCTATTATGCTCCTAGGGGTTGTTGAGACCAATTTTTATACCCGATACTCAAAATGAGTATTGGGGTATATTAGATTTGTGGTAAAAGTGGATGTGTGTAACGTCCAGAAGGAATCGTTTCCGACCCTATAAAGTATATATATTCTTGATCAGCATCAATAGCCGAGTCGATTGAGCCCTGTCTGTCTGTCCGTCCGTCCGTCTGTCCGTCTGTCCGTCTGTCCGTCCCCTTCAGCGCCTAATGCTCAAAGACTATAAGAGCTAGAGCAACGATGTTTTGGATCCAGACTTCTGTGATATGTCACTGCTCCAAAAATATTTCAAAACTTTGCCCCGCCCACAAAGGGCGAAAATCTGTGGCATCCACAATTTCAAAGATACGAGAAACCAAAAAAAACGAGGGGGAACGTTGTGAGTTGCTGCGGACACCGCAACTCTACGGTTATACCCGATACTAAGTCAGTATGGCTCTCCTCCGGCAGACGCCGCTAATATTTAACGACACGACAAAGAGTGCGTGCGAGAGAGACAGAAAATCAGTCTGTGCGTGACGTCGGGCGCTGCGTAGCCACTGCAAATTGATTTGTTCCTTTTGGCTAAAAAAATGGTCTGATCTGATCCAGATTCAACAATCTAATAGATATGGTCATTATCTATGATTCTGCGTTTTTAGTTTTCTCAAATCTGCAAAATTGTGGATGCAACAGATTTTCGTCCTTTGTGGGGGCGGATGGGGGTGGGGCGAAATTCTGAGATATACGTTTTATAGTGACATCTTAAAGGAGTGTGTGCACCAAATTTGGTTACTCTAGCCTTAATAGTCTCTGAGATTTGTGGTTGCCTCAGATTTTCGTCCTTTGCGGGGGCGGAAGGGGGTGTGGCGAAATTTGGACAGGAAACGGTCAAGGTCCGATATCACAGGAGTGTGGATACCAAATTTGGTTGCTCTGGCTTTTATAGGTTCTGAGATCCTTGAACTCATATTTTGCAATTGGCAAAACCGACCATGAAACCTGTGTGTTAGAGTGAGACAGAGCGAGAAAGAGTGAAATTGTTTTCGTGATTCTGGCTGTAATAATTATACGATCTGGTTCAGATTTTGCACTCTAGAAGATATAGTCATCTTCTACGATTCTGCGTTTTTAGTTTTCTCGTATCGTCGAAATTGTGGATGCCACAGATTTTCGCCCTTTGTGGGGGCGGAAGTGGGCGGGGCAAAGTTTTGAAATATTTTTGGAGCAGTGACATATCACAGAAGTCTGGATCCAAAACATCGTTGCTCTAGCTCTTATAGTCTTTGAGCACTAGGCGCTGAAGGGGACGGACAGACGGACAGACGGACGGACGGACAGACAGACAGGGCTCAATCGACTCGGCTATTGATGCTGATCAAGAATATATATACTTTATGGGGTCGGAAACGATTCCTTCTGGACGTTACACACATCCACTTTTACCACAAATCTAATATACCCCAATACTCATTTTGAGTATCGGGTATAACTAGGGGGAACGTTCTGAGTTGCTGCTGCGACCGAAAATCTATATTTATCCTCGAAACATAGTCAGTATTGCTCTCTTCCATCCAGTGCTGCCGATTGCGCATTTTTTGCCTTTTTCTTAAGACCAAATGCAGGAAAAATTTGTGAATTGTGGAAAGCGAGAATTCTGGATTTTTATACCCGATACTCTGTTCGACTGTCCGTCAGTTCGTCCCTATGAGCGCCTAGTGCTTAGAGACAATAAGAGCCAGAGCAACGACATTTTGTATCCAGACTTCTATAATATGTCACTGTTACAAGTATATTTCAAAACTTCGCCCCGCCCCCTTCCGACCACACAAAGAACGACAATCTGTGGCATCTGTGGGAATTTCAAAGATACGAGAAACAAACGATGGGGAACGTTGTGAGTTGCTGCGGACACCGCAACTCTAAGGTTATACCCGATACTAAGTCAGTATGGCTCTCCTCCGGCAGACGCCGCTAATATTTAACGACACGACAAAGAGTGCGTGCGAGAGAGACAGAAAATCAGTCTGAGCGTGACGTCGGGCGCTGCGTAGCCACTGCAAATTGATTTGTTCCTTTTGGCTAAAAAAATGGTCTGATCTGATCCAGATTCAACAATCTAATAGATATGGTCATTATCTATGAATCTGCGTTTTTAGTTTTCTCAAATCTGCAAAATTGTGGATGCAACAGATTTTCGTCCTTTGTGGGGGCGGATGGGGGTGGGGCGAAATTCTGAGATATACGTTTTATAGTGACATCTTAAAGGAGTGTGTGCACCAAATTTGGTTACTCTAGCCTTAATAGTCTCTGAGATTTGTGGTTGCCTCAGATTTTCGTCCTTTGCGGGGGCGGAAGGGGGTGTGGCGAAATTTGGACAGGAAACGGTCAAGGTCCGATATCACAGGAGTGTGGATACCAAATTTGGTTGCTCTGGCTTTTATAGGTTCTGAGATCCTTGAACTCATATTTTGCAATTGGCAAAACCGACCATGAAACCTGTGTGTTAGAGTGAGACAGAGCGAGAAAGAGTGAAATTGTTTTCGTGATTCTGGCTGTAATAATTATACGATCTGGTTCAGATTTTGCACTCTAGAAGATATAGTCATCTTCTACGATTCTGCGTTTTTAGTTTTCTCGTATCGTCGAAATTGTGGATGCCACAGATTTTCGCCCTTTGTGGGGGCGGAAGTGGGCGGGGCAAAGTTTTGAAATATTTTTGGAGCAGTGACATATCACAGAAGTCTGGATCCAAAACATCGTTGCTCTAGCTCTTATAGTCTTTGAGCATTAGGCGCTGAAGGGGACGGACAGACGGACAGACGGACGGACGGACAGACAGACAGGGCTCAATCGACTCGGCTATTGATGCTGATCAAGAATATATATACTTTATAGGGTCGGAAACGATTCCTTCTGGACGTTACACACATCCACTTTTACCACAAATCTAATATACCCCAATACTCATTTTGAGTATCGGGTATAAAAACATCATTTGGAAATAAAGTAGTCCTTTATTTAACTGATAAGGACAACGAACCGCTTTGGATATTTTTACCTAAAAGTTATGTGACCAAATTTTCCACAAAAACACCCTTTAAGATATTGAAGGAGCATGGAATCTCACATCTTATATATAAAGGAAAAGAGATGAATAGATATAGATAGATATAATTTATATGTAAAGAGTAAATAAAGAGTTCCCATTATATATATGTAAGAGAAGAAGAGACAACTATACATGTAAAGACAAAAATAAAGAAAAAGGTTAAGAATATACACACATATGTAAAAAAGAGATGGCTAGATATAGTACTTATCATTTCCAATACATGGGTAAAGAAAAATATAAGGGAAACATAGCAAAGACGTGGATATAAAGAGTCCTGCTCTTTGAAACATTATCAGTAATAGATTCAAGAAGTCAGCTGCAAGATGCATGCCAAACAAATAAAACTTTTTTTAATGCAATTCGAGGAGATGATCTTCGAGGAGCACGTACAAATTCTTGAAAATTTGATGAGCATTTTGGAAGATCTGGAGGAAAAGGAGCTTCAGTACTCCAAGTTTGGCTTTCATTATAAGCTATGCCCCTGGAGTGATGACGATGCAACGGACGGACCTGACACATGCCTGTGTCATACCCTACCAAATAAGAAAGCAGAAGCTATAGACCTAATGTTAAAGTACTATAACTTAAATAAAAGAATGTATCCCAGCTCAAAAATTCAATAAACATCTTAAATGTCTCTGAAATAATATTGTGTTTTATTTTAAACGAATTTTCTTAAACATTTTTATTATTAACTTATCATTATAGTTAAAATCATTTTTCTTAAATTGTTTTAAAAAACAATTTAATGTTTTTTTGCTGCTTTTAAATATTCCATATAGGATACAGTAATGACCGCATGTATTTGAAAAATAACCTTGCAGTGGTTGTTTATTAAATGTAAACTTTATGGAATTTTTCCTTAATATTTTTAAAAATTCTTTATTTTGAGGATATTGACCATATGAATCAAAAAATTCGGCTGAATATTTGTTTTCAAAGTAAAAAGCAACCCAATGAGTTCCTGAATAGCTTGAAGAATCTGTGTTTGCTATTATTAAAGCAGGATATTTCGAAATTACTTGAGGCAGCTGATCAGAGGGATAAACTCCTTTAAAAATTCTTTTTGTTTTTGAATGCTTGGAAAGCAACTTATCGATTTGTAATGTATTCATTTTTACAATAGTACACGAATATTTCTATGTTTATCAATATCAATCATTGAGTCATATTCACAGTATACCAGACAAGTAACTGCTTCTGTAAGAGGCTCCGAAAATCGTCCTTCAATTCGGATGGCTCCTTGTGATATTAAATTTGAGCATACAGTTGAATTGTGATGGTCTGCTGTTAGGTCAAATGCTAATATAAAACTATTTTTATCAAACATTTCCTTTGTAATTTGTAAGCCTCGATCATAATGTTTTATTCCACTTGATCTGAATAGCATATTATATCCTCTAGAGCTTTGAGCATTTTCAGAGTTCGAGAAATCAAACTCAAGTGCCTGCGATGGTACTTGTACTCCATTAACCAATAGATTAAAGCGTTGAATTTTAAAATGTTCAAAATGGAAGGGGTTTAATGCCCGATTTCCAGAATATGATTTGTTTTTTACCATGCAAAAAACCAAAAAATTGGGAAGCTGTCCAATAACTGCATTGTCAATTGATAATGTATTATTTCCTGGATATATTGTAAATGATTTTACTTGAACTTTGCTGTATGGATAAATGGCATTTTTAGTTTGTAAAACATGATGATGAGCCAATAAAATGCTCGGATTAATAGTTATGTGGTTCATGAATAGTTGGGCCTCCAATATTTTAAGATTTGATTCAGTTTCAGATTCCATTAAATACGAGGGGGAACGTTGTGAGTTGCTGCGGACACCGCAACTCTACGGTTATACCCGATACTAAGTCAGTATGGCTCTCCTCCGGCAGACGCCGCTAATATTTAACGACACGACAAAGAGTGCGTGCGAGAGAGACAGAAAATCAGTCTGAGCGTGACGTCGGGCGCTGCGTAGCCACTGCAAATTGATTTGTTCCTTTTGGCTAAAAAAATGGTCTGATCTGATCCAGATTCAGCAATCTAATAGATATGGTCATTATCTATGATTCTGCGTTTTTAGTTTTCTCAAATCTGCAATATTGTGGATGCAACAGATTTTCGTCCTTTGTGGGGGCGGATGGGGGTGGGGCGAAATTCTGAGATATACGTTTTATAGTGACATCTTAAAGGAGTGTGTGCACCAAATTTGGTTACTCTAGCCTTAATAGTCTCTGAGATTTTTGGTTGCCTCAGATTTTCGTCCTTTGCGGGGGCAGAAGGGGGTGTGGCGAAATTTGGACAGGAAACGGTCAAGGTCCGATATCACAGGAGTGTGGATACCAAATTTGGTTGCTCTGGCTTTTATAGGTTCTGAGATCCTTGAACTCATATTTTGCAATTGGCAAAACCGACCATGAAACCTGTGTGTTAGAGTGAGACAGAGCGAGAAAGAGTGAAATTGTTTTCGTGATTCTGGCTGTTATAATTATACGATCTGGTTCAGATTTTGCACTCTAGAAGATATAGTCATCTCCTACGATTCTGCGTTTTTAGTTTTCTCGTATCGTCGAAATTGTGGATGCCACAGATTTTCGCCCTTTGTGGGGGCGGAAGTGGGCGGGGCAAAGTTTTGAAATATTTTTGGAGCAGTGACATATCACAGAAGTCTGGATCCAAAACATCGTTGCTCTAGCTCTTATAGTCTTTGAGCATTAGGCGCTGAAGGGGACGGACAGACGGACAGACGGACGGACGGACAGACAGACAGGGCTCAATCGACTCGGCTATTGATGCTGATCAAGAATATATATACTTTATAGGGTCGGAAACGATTCCTTCTGGACGTTACACACATCCACTTTTACCACAAATCTAATATACCCCAATACTCATTTTGAGTATCGGGTATAAAAAAACGAGGGGGAACGTTGTGAGTTGCTGCGGACACCGCAACTCTACAGTTATACCCGATACTAAGTCAGTATGGCTCTCCTCCGGCAGACGGCGCTAATATTAAACGACACGACAAAGAGTGCGTGCGAGAGAGACAGAAAATCAGTCTGAGCGTGACGTCGGGCGCTGCGTAGCCACTGCAAATTGATTTGTTCCTTATGGCTATAAAACTTATCTGATCTGATCCAGATTCAGCAATCTGATAGATATGGTCATTATCTATGATTCTGCGTTTTTAGTTTTCTCAAATCTGCAATATTGTGGATGCAAAAAATTTTCGTCCCTTCTGGGGGCGGAAGTGGGCGGGGCAAAGTTTTGAAATATTTTTGTAGCAGTGACATATCACAGAAGTCTGGATCCGAAACATCGTTGCTCTATCTCTTATAGTCTTTGAGCACTAGGCGCTGAAGGGGACGGACAGACGGACAGACGGACGGACGGACAGACAGACATGGCTCAATCGACTCGGCTATTGATGCTGATCAAGAATATATATACTTTATGGGGTCGGAAACGATTCCTTCTGGACGTTACACACATACACTTTTACCACAAATCTAATATACCCCAATACTCATTTTGAGTATCGGGTATAAAAAGAGAGAAGAAAAATGATCACACTATGAAAAGACAAGAAGAAAAATGGTCACAATATGAAGAGACAAGAAGGTAACATTAGTTTGAGCAGTCGATAAAAGAGCGGGGAGAAAAGACGAAGCGTGCGTAGATACATATAAGAATAAAATGTATTAAACTCCTTTTGCAAATAGGAAATAAAACGCAACCAACGCCTAAGTACCGATGAAGATAAGCGATTGTGTGATTATCCGCAATTCTCACGATCCCGGACACAACAGGGTGTTATCTTATAATCACTAGACATACAGCAGATCCCTATCCCTAGCACTGGATATATCAATGCCCGTGGGGTAGCAGGATACCCTCTCGTTGCCAATGCGATAGAGGCCACAATATGACCCTTGGCGGTGACAGCCAACCCGGTCACAATATCCATAAACCTGATGGAAATCTTGAACATATATGTGCCGCACTTAGAGAAGATCTGCATGCGAGAGCGTCCATTGCCGCGATCGCAGACAACGAAATTTCCATTGTGTTGGAAGACAGCCACTTTGCGGGGATAAAAAAGCTGGCCGTTCCGCTTGCCGGCATCGCCAAACTGGAACTTCAGGGCCCCCATTTTGGCGTATACAGCGATTCGGTGATTTTTCGAATCGGCAACAATGATGTCCTCGTCGATGCCCAAGCAAAAGCCAAATTTCCACCCGATATTCATGGGAGTGGCCTTATTGTGAACGGCGCTTAAACTGTTGACAGAAGAATTGGCATCTGGCAGGCAGTAACCATTATTGTTGTGGGACTACTTGGGCTGGGGCCTGGAGCGCCTGTTCGACCTCTTGCTGCTGCTGTTGTTGTTGTTTAGCAAAACTTGGTCCGGCCCGATCCTCAGTCAAGGAGTTGGATATCAGTACTTGAAAATTGGCCATTCTTGAGCAAGCTAAAAAAGTTGAATGCTTAGTAATTTTTCTTATATTTGCTTAACAAGAATGTACATGCAGAAATTATATGGCGGTCGGATGTTTTTTTTTTCGTCGAATTTCAGAAAGTTTTAAATTCCCTGAATCAAAAGTCAAACCTTATTGAAAATATTTCATTTTTTCATCTGAATATGAATTTCCTTATACCTCATGTACAACCGCGAAATTTTGTTTGCATGTAGATTCTTGATTAATTGATCAACATGATCGATCATTAGGTCCAATCGTGTGCACTGTTAATGTAGCCATCTAGCGTTTCTTCTTTTTAATCTAAATCTACTAACCCTTGCACAATCACTTTTCGCGTACTCCAATTGCCGGCTAACTCGCTTCGCTCACTTACGCAGATTTGAGTAAAATATTAGACGAAGACGAGGTAATACTTTTTTTTCTTAGACCCGTACTGTATGCCCATTTACACAAAAGTCTGACGATAATAATGACGAAAGTCCGATCACAAAATATTGTTAACTTTGACATTTAATCCCCAGGCACTCTAGATCAAGAAAAATGAGGGGGAACGTTGTGAGTTGCTGCGGACACCGCAACTCTACAGTTATACCCGATACTAAGTCAGTATGGCTCTCCTCCGGCAGACGGTGCTAATATTAAACGACACGACAAAGAGTGCGTGCGAGAGAGACAGAAAATCAGTCTGAGCGTGACGTCGGGCGCTGCGTAGCCATTGCAAATTGATTTGTTCCTTATGGCTATAAAACTTATCTGATCTGATCCAGATTCAGCAATCTGATAGATATGGTCATTATCTATGATTCTGCGTTTTTAGTTTTCTCAAATCTGCAATATTGTGGATGCAAAAAATTTTCGTCCCTTCTGGGGGCGGAAGTGGGCGGGGCAAAGTTTTGAAATATTTTTGTAGCAGTGACATATCACAGAAGTCTGGATCCAAAACATCGTTGCTCTATCTCTTATAGTCTTTGAGCACTAGGCGCTGAAGGGGACGGACAGACGGACAGACGGACAGACGGACGGACGGACAGACAGACAGGGCTCAATCGACTCGGCTATTGATGCTGATCAAGAATATACATATATACTTTATAGGGTCGGAAACGATTCCTTCTGGACGTTACACACATCCACTTTTACCACAAATCTAATATACCCCAATACTCATTTTGATTATCGGCTATAAAAACGAGTGGGCATGTTGTGACTGGAGCTAAATCAGTTATCTATGATTGTGCGTTTTTAGTTTTCTCGAATCTGCAGATTCTCGAATCTATACGTTTTATATTGAGATCTAAAAGGAGTGTGGATACCTAATTTGAATACTCTAGCCTTAATAGTCTCTGAGATTTGTGGATGCCCCAGATTTAAGTCCTTTGCGGGGGTGGAAGGGGGTGTGGCGTTTTCTTGATGCTGGCTATAATAATGATACGATCCGATTCAGATTCTGCAGTCTAAAAGATATGAGGTCTTGAGGGTCACGACGTCAAACCCAAATGTGACCACATGTGGTCCGACTCCAAGACTGTCTTAGCATTGATTAAATCAGATCACAAAAAATATAAGCCATATGTAGGACACATAATTGACGAGATACTTCGAGGCAACAAGGTTGGAAGATTGGCATTGGGTGCCTACTAAGGATAACCCGGCAGACTTTGGCACCAAACTCAGATCTAGAACTCGAGAAACCTCCCTCAATTCCTTCAAGAGGACGCAAGTCTATGGAATCTAGGAACTTCAGACGTTGGTGACACGGAACTGGAAGTAAGATGCAAGTTTACGTTATCAATAAATGAGATGTCTTCAGATGGATCTGTCAATATCGTATTCAGGGAGTTGCTGGAAGGGTTATCTTCATTTACAAGGCTGATGCGTGCTGTCGCTTGGGTCTACAGGATGTGTGATCGTAAGACCAAACGAAAAGTCTACCTTGATGTAGCTGAAATTAAAGAAACTGTACTCATAGTGATCCGCAATGTACAGGATGTTGCTATTGACTGGACAGGTTGGAGACTGGAGGTTCGCCGTGCAGCTAGAAATTGTATGACTTGTAAAATCCAGACAGCTTCACCAAAAACGCCATTAATGGTACAACTTCCTAAGGACCGACTCTCTCCGCACGTATGCCCATTCTCATATGTTGGAATCGACTACATGGGACCGTTTCTGGTTGTAAGAGCAAGGAGTACCGAGAAACGCTGGATATGCATATTTACATGCCTTACAATAAGAGCAATTCATTTGGAAATTCCCAGGGAACTGACAACAGATACGTGTCTTCGAGTATTGCATAGCTTCATGGCGCGGCGCCGTAAAGACCAGTAAGAATCCAATCTGACAGTGGTACCAATTTGGTGGGAGCTGAACATGAATTGGAAAGAGAATTGCAGGACCTCGATCACCATAGAATAGCGAACGACTTGTCAATCAAGCAGATCGAATGGCTGTTTAATTGCCCGCAGGTGGGGGCTGGGAATTATTGGTACGAAGTGTGAAGAGAGCCATAGGACACGCACTGCATGACAAAAAACTGACAGAAGACATACTGTGTAGCCTAATGTGTAACGCTGAAAACAAAGTAAATTCCATACCGCATACACACATTGCTCTGGATAACCCCACAGACGATCCGATAACCCCTAATCACTTTCTTTTAGGTTCTCCCAATTCCAGCCAGACACCACATCCACAAGAGGAGAAGTACCAGCCAACTCGAAAGGAATGGCGCATCGCTCAGCAGAACTCACACTCATTTTGGAACAAGTGGCTCACTGAGTACCTACCAGACCTATGCAAACGGACAAAGTGGCATCACCCAGTGCAACCACTCGCTGAAATGGACATTGCTCTTATCTGTAATAAGAATCTTCATCGATCTCAATGGAAAAAGGGAGTTATTCTAGCAGTCACGCCTGCACGCCACGACGGCTGGAGTTCTACACCGCCCAACCTCTATGCTGGCAAAGCTAGACGTTGTTGAGAAAAATTAGCTTATATATACATAGTTTTACATACCCTACATAACGAAAAAAGAGAAGAAAAATTATCACACTATGAAAAGACAAGAAGGTAACATTAGTTTGAGCAGTCGATAACAGAGCGGGGAGAAAAGACGAAGCGTGCGTAGATACATATAAGAATAAAATGTATTAACCTCCTTTTGCAAATAGGAAATAAAACGCAACCAACGCCTAAGTACCGATGAAGATAAGCGATTGTGTGTTTATCCGCAATTCTCACGATCCCGGACACAACAGGGTGTTATCTTATAATCACTAGACATACAGCAGATCCATCACAAGAACTTGATGGTTATTCTTGGCCAGAGTGACCACATAACCTTCGGATGTGATCTTCAAGCCGCAGCAACGTGAAACATTCAGTTGAGGAAACTCGAAGACCGACTTGAAAACACCGTCGCTCCCGTAGCAGGTCACATGGAAGCTATATCCATGGGTATCCCCAATGAGCAAATCCCCAGCACTGGATATATCAATGTCCGTGGGGTAGCAGGATACCCTCTCGTTGCCAATGCGATAGAGGAATTCGCCACTGTCCTTGAAAACGGTCACGCCATGAGCCTTCATATCGCAAAGGTAGAAAACATTGTCGCGTATGGCTATGTCCGAGGGTTCACGCACAAAGACACTGCAGTCGAACCAGTGCAACAGCATACCCTCCTCGGATATAACAAAGACAGTCGGCGAGACACTATCGACGGCCACAATATGACCATTGGTGCTGACAGCCAACCCGGTCACAATATCCATAAACCTGATGGAAATCTTGAACATATATGTGCCGCACCTAGAGAAGATCTGCATGCGAGAGCGTCCATTGCCGCGATCGCAGACAACGAAATTTCCATTGTGTTGGAAGACAGCCACTTTGCGGGGATAAAAAAGCTGGCCGTTCCGCTTGCCGGCATCGCCAAACTGGAACTTCAGGGCTCCCATTTTGGCGTATACAGCGATTCGGTGATTTTTCGAATCGGCAACAATGATGTCCTCGTCGATGCCCAAGCAAAAGCCCGCACCCAGGCAGCCAAATTTCCACCCGATCTTCATGGGAGTGGCCTTACTGTGAACGGCGCTTAAACTGTTAACAGAAGAATTGGCATCTGGCAGGCAGTAACCATTATTGTTGTGGGACTACTTGGGCTGGGGCCTGGAGCGCCTGTTCGACCTCTTGCTGCTGCTGTTGTTGTTGTTTAGCAAAACTTGGTCCGGCCCGATCCTCAGTCAAGGAGTTGGACATCAGTACTTGAAAATTGGCCATTCTTGAGCAAGCTAAAAAAGTTGAATGCTTGGTATTTTTTTTTTTATTTACTTAACAAGAATTTATATGCAGAAATTATATGGCGGTCGGATATGGTTTTTTTTTTCATTGAATTTCAGAAAGTTTTAAATTCCCTGAATCAAAAGTCAACCTTATTGAAAGTATTTCATTTTTTCATCTGAATATGAATTTTCTTATACCTCATGTACAACCGCGAAATTTTGTTTGCATGTAGATTCTTGATTAATTGATCTACATGATCGATCCTTAGGTCCAATCGTGTTCACTGTTAATGTAGCCATCTAGCTTTTCTTCTTTTTAATCTAAATATACTTATTTTTTTGCACTAACCCTTGCACAACCACTTTTCTCGTACTTCAATTGCCGGCTAACTCGCTTCGCTCACTTACGCAGATTTGAGTAAAATATTGGACGAATACTTTTATTTCTTAGACCCGTACTGTATGATCATTTACACAAAAGTCTGACGATAATAATGACGAAAGTCCGATCACAAAAGATTGTTAACTTTGACATTTAATCCCCAGGCACTCTAGATCAAGAAAAAACGAGGGGGAACGTTGTGAGTTGCTGCGGACACCGCAACTCTACAGTTATACCCGATACTAAGTCAGTATGGCTTTCCTCCGGCAGACGCCGCTAATATTAAACGACACGACAAAGAGTGCGTGCGAGAGAGACAGAAAATCAGTCTGAGCGTGATGTCACGCGCTGCGTAGCCACTGCAAATTGATTTGTTCCTTTTGGCTACAAAAATTATCTGATCTGATCCAGATTCAGCAATCTGATAGATATGGTCGTTATCTATGATTCCCCGTTTTTAGTTTTCTCGAATCTGCAATATTGTGGATGCAACAGATTTTCGTCCTTTGTGTGGGCGGAAGGGGGTGGGGCGAAATTTTGAGATACACGTTTTATAGTGAGATCTAAGAGAAGTGCGGATTCCAAATTTGGTTACTCTAGCGTTAATAGTCTTTGAGATTTGTGAATATCCCCAGATTTGCATCCTTTGCGGGGGCGGAAGGGGGTGTGGCGAAATTTTGAAACAAACTCGTCTCGGTCTGATATATTAGGAGTGTGGATACCAAATTTGGTTGCTCTAGCTTTTATAGTCTCTGAGATATAGGCGCTAATGTTTTACTCTAAGCAAAGCCGCCTATGCTACCTGTGTGTTAGAGAGAGACAGGGCGAGAAAAAATGAAATTGTTTTCTTGATGCTGGCTATAATAGTAATACGATCCAATTCAGATTCTGCAGTCTAAAAGATATGGTCATTCTCTACGATTCTGCGTTTTTTGTTTTCTCGTATCTTTAAAATTGTGGATGCCACAGATTTTCGCCCTTTGTGGGGGCGGAAGTGGGCGGGGCAAAGTTTTGAAATATTTTTGTAGCAGTGACATATCACAGAAGTCTGGATCCAAAACATCGTTGCTCTAGCTCTTATAGTCTTTGAGCATTAGGCGCTGAAGGGGACGGACAGACGGACGGACGGTCAGACGGACAGACGGACAGACGGACAGACAGACATGGATCAATCGACTCGGCTATTGATGCTGATCAAGAATATATATACTTTATGGGGTCGGAAACGATTCCTTCTGGACGTTACACACATCCACTTTTACCACAAATCTAATATACCCCAATACTCATTTTGAGTATCGGGTATAAAAACTAGGGGGAGCGTTCTGAGTTGCTGCTGCGACCGAAAATCTATATTTATCCCCGAAACATAGTCAGTATTGCTCTCTTCCATCCAGTGCTGCCGATTGCGCATTTTTTGCCTTTTTCTTAAGACCAAATGCAGGAAAAATTTGTGAATTGTGGAAAGCGAGAATTCTGGATTTTTATACCCGATACTCTGTTCGACTGTCCGTCAGTTCGTCCCTATGAGCGCCTAGTGCTCAGAGACTATAAGAGCCAGAGCAACGTCATGTTGTATCCAGACTTCTATAATATGTCACTGTTACAAGTATATTTCAAAACTTCGCCCCGCCCCCTTCCGCCCACACAAAGAACGACAATCTGTGGCATCCACAATTTCAAAGATACGAGAAACCAAAAAAAAAAAACGAGGGGGCATGTTGTGACTGGACTGAACGTGACGTCGGGCGCTGCGTAGCCACTGCAAATTGATTTGTTGATTTAGGCTACAAAAATGATCCGAACTAAATCAGTTATCTATGATTGTGCGTTTTTAGTTTTCTCGAATCTGCAATATTGTGGATGCAACAGATTTTCGTCCTTTGTGGGTGCGAAAGGGGGTGGGGCGAAATTTTGAGATATACTTTTTATAGTGAGATCTAAAAGGAGTGTGGATACCTAATTTGAATACTCTAGCCTTAATAGTCTGAGATTTGTGGATGCCCCAGATTTACGTCCTTTGCGGGGGTGGAAGGGGGTGTGGCGTTTTCGTGATGCTGGCTATAATAATGATACGATCCGATTCAGATTCTGCAGTCTAAAAGATATGAGGTCTTGAGGGTCACGACGTCAAACCCAAATGTGACCACATGTGGTCCGACTCCAAGACTGTCTTAGCATGGATTAAATCAGATCACAAAAAATATAAGCGATATGTAGGACACATAATTGACGAGATACTTCGAGGCTGGAAGATTGGCATTGGGTGCCTACTAAGGATAACCCGGCAGACTTTGGCACCAAACTCAGATCTGGAACTCGAGAAACCTCCGGGTTGAGAGACCCTCAATTCCTTCAAGAGGACGCAAGTCTATGGAATCTAGGAACTTCAGACGTTGGTGACACGGAACTGGAAGTAAGATGCAAGTTTACGTTATCAATAAATGAGATGTCTTCAGATGGATCTGTCAATATCGTATTCAGGGAGTTGCTGGAAGGGTTATCTTCATTTACAAGGCTGATGCGTGCTGTCGCTTGGGTCTACAGGATGTGTGATCGTAAGACCAAACGAAAAGTCTACCTTGATGTAGCTGAAATTAAAGAAGCTGTACTCATAGTGATCCGCAATGTACAGGATGTTGCTATGGACTGGACTGGTTGGAGACTGGAGGTTCGCCGTGCAGCTAGAAATTGTATGACTTGTAAAATCCAGAGAGCTTCACCAAAAACGCCATTAATGGTACAACTTCCTAAGGACCGACTCTCTCCGCACGTATGCCCATTCTCATATGTTGGAATCGACTACATGGGACCGTTTCTGGTTGTAAGAGCAAGGAGTACCGAGAAACGCTGGATATGCATATTTACATGCCTTACAATAAGAGCAATTCATTTGGAAATTCCCAGGGACCTGACAACAGATACGTGTCTTCGAGTATTGCATAACTTCATGGCGCGGCGCCGTAAAGACCAGTAAGAATCCGATCTGACAGTGGTACCAATTTGGTGGGAGCTGAACATGAATTGGAAAGAGAATTGCAGGACCTCGATCACCATAGAATAGCGAACGACTTGTCAATCAAGCAGATCGAATGGCTGTTTAATTGCCCGCAGGTGGGGGCTGGGAATTATTGGTACGAAGTGTGAAGAGAGCCATAGGACACGCACTGCATGACAAAAAGCTGACAGAAGACATACTGTGTAGCCTGTGTAACGCTGAAAACATAGTAAATTCCAGACCGCTTACACACATTGCTCTGGATAACCCCACAGACGATCCGATAACCCCAAATCACTTTCTTTTAGGTTCTCCCAATTCCAGCCAGACACCACATCCACAAGAGTAGAAGTACCAGCCAACTCGAAAGGAATGGCGCATCGCTCAGCAGAACTCACACTCATTTTGGAACAAGTGGCTCAATGAGTACCTACCAGACCTATGCAGAAGGACAAAGTGGCATCACCCAGTGCCACCACTCGCTGAAATGGACATTGCTCTTATCTGTAATAAGAATCTTCATCGATCTCAAAGGAAAAAGTGAGTTCTTCTAGCAGTCAGGCCTGGACGACGGACAGGTTCGCTCAGCCACTGTAAAGACGACGGCTGGAGTTCTACACCGCCCAACCTCTATGCTGGCAAAGCTAGACGTTGTTGAGAAAAATTAGCTTATATATACTTAGTTTTACCAAAGACTATACAATACCAAGATGTTGCATGAGGAACAAATTCTTTTTCAATTTTCGTTTCACGCTTCATTTTACGGGCGCGGGCTATTACTTCAATTCTCTTTTACGCTACCTTCGCCTCCGAAATGCTACTCGGCTTCGTAAATGCCTCGGTCAGCGTCGAGTCGGTGTGTCTCAAGAGAAAGAATACAAAAACAAAATATGAATCGTCTGCGTGCCGAAACCGTAGGGCAGCGTGGTCGCTGATGTCTTTGGCGCGGCACAGTGGGGACTCAGCCGAAATATTAAAAAAAATTTATGAGTGCTTTAGATAAATTCCCGCCATAGAACAGCTTTTTGGTCGCTCATGCAACATCTTGGTATTGTATAGTCTTTGGTTTTACATACCCTACATAACGAAAAAAAGAGAAGAAAAATGATTACACTATGAAAAGACAAGAAGAAAAATGGTCACAATATGAAAAGACAAGAAGGTAACATTAGTTTGAGCAGTCGATAAAAGAGCGGGGATAAAAGACGAAGCCTGCGTAGATACATATAAGAATAAAATGTATTAAACTCCTTTTGCAAATAGGAAATAAAACGCAACCAACGCCTAAGTACCGATGAAGATAAGCGATTGTGTGTTTATCCGCAATTCTCACGATCCCGGACACAACAGGGTGTTATCTTATAATCACTAGACATACAGCAGATCCATCACAAGAACTTGATGGTTATTCTTGGCCAGAGTGACCACATAACCTTCGGATGTGATCTTCAAGCCGCAGCAACGTGAAACATTCAGTTGAGGAAACTCGATGACCGACTTGAAAACACCGTCGCTCCCGTAGTAGGTCACATGGAAGCGATATCCATGGGTATCCCCAATGAGCAAATCCCCAGCACTGAATATATCAATGCCCGTGGGGTAGCAGGATACCCTCTCGTTGCCAATGCGATAGAGGAATTCGCCACTGTCCTTGAAAACGGCCACGCCATGAGCCTTCATATCGCAAAGGTAGAAAACATTGTCGCGTATGGCTATGTCCGAGGGTTCACGCACAAAGACACTGCAGTCGAACCCGTGCAACAGCATACCCTCCTCGGATATAACAAAGACAGTCGGCGAGACACTATCGACGGCCACAATATGACCCTTGGCGGTGACAGCCAACCCGGTCACAATATCCATAAACCTGATGGAAATCTTGAACATATATGTGCCGCACTTAGAGAAGATCTGCATGCGAGAGCGTCCATTGCCGCGACCGCAGGCAACGAAATTTCCATTGTGTTGGAAGACAGCCACTTTGCGGGGATAAAAAAGCTGGCCGTTCCGCTTGCCGGCATCGCCAAACTGGAACTTCAGGGCCCCCATTTTGGCGTATACAGCGATTCGGTGATTTTTCGAATCGGCAACAACGATGTCCTCGTCGATGCCCAAGCAAAAGCCCGCACCCAGGCAGCCAAATTTCCACCCGATCTTCATGGGAGTGGCCTTTCTGTGAACGGCGCTTAAACTGTTAACAGAAGAATTGGCATCTGGCAGGCAGTAACCATTATTGTTGTGGGACTACTTGGGCTGGGGCCTGGAGCGCCTGTTCGACCTCTTGCTGCTGCTGTTGTTGTTGTTTAGCAAAACTTGGTCCGGCCCGATCTTCAGTCAAGGAGTTGGACATCAGTACTTGAAAATTGGCCATTCTTGAGCAAGCTAAAAAAGTTGAATGCTTGGTATTTTTTTTTTTATTTACTTAACAAGAATTTATATGCAGAAATTATATGGCGGTCGGATATGGTTTTTTTTCATTGAATTTCAGAAAGTTTTAAATTCCCTGAATCAAAAGTCAACCTTATTGAAAGTATTTCATTTTTATACCCGATACTCAAAATGAGTATTGGGGTATATTAGATTTGTGGTAAAAGTGGATGTGTGTAACGTCCAGAAGGAATCGTTTCCGACCCTATAAAGTATATATATTCTTGATCAGCATCAATAGCCGAGTCGATTGAGCCCTGTCTGTCTGTCCGTCCGTCCGTCTGTCCGTCTGTCCGTCTGTCCGTCCCCTTCAGCGCCTAATGCTCAAAGACTATAAGAGCTAGAGCAACGATGTTTTGGATCCAGACTTCTGTGATATGTCACTGCTCCAAAAATATTTCAAAACTTTGCCCCGCCCACTTCCGCCCCCACAAAGGGCGAAAATCTGTGGCATCCACAATTTCGACGATACGAGAAAACTAAAAACGCAGAATCGTAGAAGATGACTATATCTTCTAGAGTGCAAAATCTGAACCAGATCGTATAATTATTACAGCCAGAATCACGAAAACAATTTCACTCTTTCTCGCTCTGTCTCACTCTAACACACAGGTTTCATGGTCGGTTTTGCCAATTGCAAAATATGAGTTCAAGGATCTCAGAACCTATAAAAGCCAGAGCAACCAAATTTGGTATCCACACTCCTGTGATATCGGACCTTGACCGTTTCCTGTCCAAATTTCGCCACACCCCCTTCCGCCCCCGCAAAGGACGAAAATCTGAGGCAACCACAAATCTCAGAGACTATTAAGGCTAGAGTAACCAAATTTGGTGCACACACTCCTTTAAGATGTCACTATAAAACGTATATCTCAGAATTTCGCCCCACCCCCGTCCGCCCCCACAAAGGACGCAAATCTGTTGCATCCACAATATTGCAGATTTGAGAAAACTAAAAACGCAGAATCATAGATAATGACCATATCTATTAGATTGCTGAATCTGGATCAGATCAGATCATTTTTATAGCCAAAAGGAACAAATCAATTTGCAGTGGCTACGCAGCGCCCGACGTCACGCTCAGACTGATTTTCTGTCTCTCTCGCACGCACTCTTTGTCGTGTCGTTAAATATTAGCGGCGTCTGCCGGAGGAGAGCCATACTGACTTAGTATCGGGTATAACCGTAGAGTTGCGGTGTCCGCAGCAACTCACAACGTTCCCCCTCGTTTCATCTGAATATGAATTTTCTTATACCTCATGTACAACCGCGAAATTTTGTTTGCATGTAGATTCTTGAATAATTGATCTACATGATCGATCCTTAGGTCCAATCGTGTTCACTGTTAATGTAGCCATCTAGCTTTTCTTCTTTTTAATCTAAATATACTTATTTTTTTGCACTAACCCTTGCACAACCACTTTTCTCGTACTTCAATTGCCGACTAACTCGCTTCGCTCACTTACGCAGATTTGAGTAAAATATTGGACGAATACTTTTATTTCTTAGACCCGTACTGTATGATCATTTACACAAAAGTCTGACGATAATAATGACGAAAGTCCGATCACAAAAGATTGTTAACTTTGACATTTAATCCCCAGGCACTCTAGATCAAGAAAAAACGAGGGGGAACGTTGTGAGTTGCTGCGGACACCGCAACTCTAAGGTTATACCCGATACTAAGTCAGTATGGCTCTCCTCCGGCAGACGCCGCTAATATTTAACGACACGACAAAGAGTTCGTGCGAGAGAGACAGAAAATCAGTCTGAGCGTGACGTCGGGCGCTGCGTAGCCACTGCAAATTGATTTGTTCCTTTTGGCTAAAAAAATGGTCTGATCTGATCCAGATTCAGCAATCTAATAGATATGGTCATTATCTATGATTCTGCGTTTTTATTTTTCTCAAATCTGCAATATTGTGGATGCAACAGATTTTCGTCCTTTGTGGGGGCGGATGGGGGTGGGGCGAAATTCTGAGATATACGTTTTATAGTGACATCTTAAAGGAGTGTGTGCACCAAATTTGGTTACTCTAGCCTTAATAGTCTCTGAGATTTGTGGTTGCCTAAGATTTCCGTCCTTTGCGGGGGCGGAAGGGGGTGTGGCGAAATTTGGACAGGAAACGGTCAAGGTCCGATATCACAGGAGTGTGGATACCAAATTTGGTTGCTCTGGCTTTTATAGGTTCTGAGATCCTTGAACTCATATTTTGCAATTGGCAAAACCGACCATGAAACCTGTGTGTTAGAGTGAGACAGAGCGAGAAAGAGTGAAATTGTTTTCGTGATTCTGGCTGTAATAATTATACGATCTGGTTCAGATTTTGCACTCTAGAAGATATAGTCATCTTCTACGATTCTGCGTTTTTAGTTTTCTCGTATCGTCGAAATTGTGGATGCCACAGATTTTCGCCCTTTGTGGGGGCGGAAGTGGGCGGGGCAAAGTTTTGAAATATTTTTGGAGCAGTGACATATCACAGAAGTCTGGATCCAAAACATCGTTGCTCTAGCTCTTATAGTCTTTGAGCATTAGGCGCTGAAGGGGACGGACAGACGGACAGACGGACGGACGGACAGACAGACAGGGCTCAATCGACTCGGCTATTGATGCTGATCAAGAATATATATACTTTATAGGGTCGGAAACGATTCCTTCTGGACGTTACACACATCCACTTTTACCACAAATCTAATATACCCCAATACTCATTTTGAGTATCGGGTATAAAAACGAGGGGGCATGTTGTGACTGGACTGAACGTGACGTCGGGCGCTGCGTAGCCACTGCAAATTGATTTGTTGATTTAGGCTACAAAAATGATCCGAACTAAATCAGTTATCTATGATTGTGCGTTTTTAGTTTTCTCGAATCTGCAATATTGTGGATGCAACAGATTTTCGTCCTTTGTGGGTGCGAAAGGGGGTGGGGCGAAATTTTGAGATATACTTTTTATAGTGAGATCTAAAAGGAGTGTGGATACCTAATTTGAATACTCTAGCCTAAATAGTCTGAGATTTGTGGATGCCCCAGATTTACGTCCTTTGCGGGGGTGGAAGGGGGTGTGGCGTTTTCGTGATGCTGGCTATAATAATGATACGATCCGATTCAGATTCTGCAGTCTAAAAGATATGAGGTCTTGAGGGTCACGACGTCAAACCCAAATGTGACCACATGTGGTCCGACTCCAAGACTGTCTTAGCATGGATTAAATCAGATCACAAAAAATATAAGCGATATGTAGGACACATAATTGACGAGATACTTCGAGGCAACAAGGTTGGAAGATTGGCATTGGGTGCCTACTAAGGATAACCCGGCAGACTTTGGCACCAAACTCAGATCTGGAACTCGAGAAACCTCCGGGTTGAGAGACCCTCAATTCCTTCAAGAGGACGCAAGTCTATGGAATCTAGGAACTTCAGACGTTGGTGACACGGAACTGGAAGTAAGATGCAAGTTTACGTTATCAATAAATGAGATGTCTTCAGATGGATCTGTCAATATCGTATTCAGGGAGTTGCTGGAAGGGTTATCTTCATTTACAAGGCTGATGCGTGCTGTCGCTTGGGTCTACAGGATGTGTGATCGTAAGACCAAACGAAAAGTCTACCTTGATGTAGCTGAAATTAAAGAAGCTGTACTCATAGTGATCCGCAATGTACAGGATGTTGCTATGGACTGGACAGGTTGGAGACTGGAGGTTCGCCGTGCAGCTAGAAATTGTATGACTTGTAAAATCCAGAGAGCTTCACCAAAAACGCCATTAATGGTACAACTTCCTAAGGACCGACTCTCTCCGCACGTATGCCCATTCTCATATGTTGGAATCGACTACATGGGACCGTTTCTGGTTGTAAGAGCAAGGAGTACCGAGAAACGCTGGATATGCATATTTACATGCCTTACAATAAGAGCAATTCATTTGGAAATTCCCAGGGACCTGACAACAGATACGTGTCTTCGAGTATTGCATAACTTCATGGCGCGGCGCCGTAAAGACCAGTAAGAATCCGATCTGACAGTGGTACCAATTTGGTGGGAGCTGAACATGAATTGGAAAGAGAATTGCAGGACCTCGATCACCATAGAATAGCGAACGACTTGTCAATCAAGCAGATCGAATGGCTGTTTAATTGCCCGCAGGTGGGGGCTGGGAATTATTGGTACGAAGTGTGAAGAGAGCCATAGGACACGCACTGCATGACAAAAAACTGACAGAAGACATACTGTGTAGCCTGTGTAACGCTGAAAACATAGTAAATTCCAGACCGCTTACACACATTGCTCTGGATAACCCCACAGACGATCCGATAACCCCAAATCACTTTCTTTTAGGTTCTCCCAATTCCAGCCAGACACCACATCCACAAGAGGAGAAGTACCAGCCAACTCGAAAGGAATGGCGCATCACTCAGCAGAACTCACACTCATTTTGGAACAAGTGGCTCAATGAGTACCTACCAGACCTATGCAGACGGACAAAGTGGCATCACCCAGTGCCACCACTCGCTGAAATGGACATTGCTCTTATCTGTAATAAGAATCTTCATCGATCTCAAAGGAAAAAGTGAGTTCTTCTAGCAGTCAGGCCTGGACGACGGACAGGTTCGCTCAGCCACTGTAAAGACGACGGCTGGAGTTCTAGACCGCCCAACCTCTATGCTGGCAAAGCTAGACGTTGTTGAGAAAAATTAGCTTATATATACTTAGTTTTACCAAAGACTATACAATACCAATATGTTGCATGAGGAACAAATTCTTTTTCAATTTTCGTTTCACGCTTCATTTTACGGGCGCGCGGGGCTATTACTTCAATTCTCTTTTACGCTACCTTCGCCTCCGAAATGCTACTCGGCTTCGTAAATGCCTCGGTCAGCGTCGAGTCGGTGTGTCTCAAGAGAAAGAATACAAAAACAAAATATGAATCGTCTGCGTGCCGAAACCGTAGGGCAGCGTGGTCGCTGATGTCTTTGGCGCGGCACAGTGGGGACTCAGCCGAAATATTAAAAAAAATTTATGAGTGCTTTAGATAAATTCCCGCCATAGAACAGCTTTTTGGTCGCTCATGCAACATCTTGGTATTGTATAGTCTTTGGTTTTACATACCCTACATAACGAAACGAGGGGGAACGTTGTGAGTTGCTGCGGACACCGCAACTCTAGAGTTATACCCGATACTAAGTCAGTATGGCTCTCCTCCGGCAGACGCCGCTAATATTTAACGACACGACAAAGAGTGCGTGCGAGAGAGACAGAAAATCAGTCTGAGCGTGACGTCGGGCGCTGCGTAGCCACTGCAAATTGATTTGTTCCTTTTGGCTAAAAAAATGGTCTGATCTGATCCAGATTCAGCAATCTAATAGATATGGTCATTATCTATGATTCTGCGTTTATAGTTTTCTCAAATCTGCAATATTGTGGATGCAACAGATTTTCGTCCTTTGTGGGGGCGGATGGGGGTGGGGCGAAATTCTGAGATATACGTTTTATAGTGACATCTTAAAGGAGTGTGTGTACCAAATTTGGTTACTCTAGCCTTAATAGTCTCTGAGATTTGTGGTTGCCTCAGATTTTCGTCCTTTGCGGGGGCGGAAGGGGGTGTGGCGAAATTTGGACATGAAACGGTCAAGGTTCGATATCACAGGAGTGTGGATACAAAATTTGGTTGCTCTGGCTTTTATAGGTTCTGAGATCCTTGAACTCATATTTTGCAATTGGCAAAACCGACCATGAAACCTGTGTGTTAGAGTGAGACAGAGCGAGAAAGAGTGAAATTGTTTTCGCGATTCTGGCTATAATAATTATACGATCTGGTTCAGATTTTGCACTCTATAAGATATAGTCATCTTCTACGATTCTGCGTTTTTAGTTTTCTCGTATCGTCGAAATTGTGGATGCCACAGATTTTCGCCCTTTGTGGGGGCGGAAGTGGGCGGGGCAAAGTTTTGAAATATTTTTGGAACAGTGACATATCACAGAAGTCTGGATCCAAAACATCGTTGTTCTAGCTCTTATAGTCTTTGAGCATTAGGCGCTGAAGGGGACGGACAGACGGACAGACGGACGGACGGACAGACAGACAGGGCTCAATCGACTCGGCTATTGATGCTGATCAAGAATATATATACTTTATAGGGTCGGAAACGATTCCTTCTGGACGTTACACACATCCACTTTTACCACAAATCTAATATACCCCAATACTCATTTTGAGTATCGGGTATAAAAACGAGGGGGCATGTTGTGACTGGACTGAACGTGACGTCGGGCGCTGCGTAGCCACTGCAAATTGATTTGTTGATTTAGGCTACAAAAATGATCCGAACTAAATCAGTTATCTATGATTGTGCGTTTTTAGTTTTCTCGAATCTGCAATATTGTGGATGCAACAGATTTTCGTCCTTTGTGGGTGCGAAAGGGGGTGGGGCGAAATTTTGAGATATACTTTTTATAGTGAGATCTAAAAGGAGTGTGGATACCTAATTTGAATACTCTAGCCTAAATAGTCTGAGATTTGTGGATGCCCCAGATTTACGTCCTTTGCGGGGGTGGAAGGGGGTGTGGCGTTTTCGTGATGCTGGCTATAATAATGATACGATCCGATTCAGATTCTGCAGTCTAAAAGATATGAGGTCTTGAGGGTCACGACGTCAAACCCAAATGTGACCACATGTGGTCCGACTCCAAGACTGTCTTAGCATGGATTAAATCAGATCACAAAAAATATAAGCGATATGTAGGACACATAATTGACGAGATACTTCGAGGCAACAAGGTTGGAAGATTGGCATTGGGTGCCTACTAAGGATAACCCGGCAGACTTTGGCACCAAACTCAGATCTGGAACTCGAGAAACCTCCGGGTTGAGAGACCCTCAATTCCTTCAAGAGGACGCAAGTCTATGGAATCTAGGAACTTCAGACGTTGGTGACACGGAACTGGAAGTAAGATGCAAGTTTACGTTATCAATAAATGAGATGTCTTCAGATGGATCTGTCAATATCGTATTCAGGGAGTTGCTGGAAGGGTTATCTTCATTTACAAGGCTGATGCGTGCTGTCGCTTGGGTCTACAGGATGTGTGATCGTAAGACCAAACGAAAAGTCTACCTTGATGTAGCTGAAATTAAAGAAGCTGTACTCATAGTGATCCGCAATGTACAGGATGTTGCTATGGACTGGACAGGTTGGAGACTGGAGGTTCGCCGTGCAGCTAGAAATTGTATGACTTGTAAAATCCAGAGAGCTTCACCAAAAACGCCATTAATGGTACAACTTCCTAAGGACCGACTCTCTCCGCACGTATGCCCATTCTCATATGTTGGAATCGACTACATGGGACCGTTTCTGGTTGTAAGAGCAAGGAGTACCGAGAAACGCTGGATATGCATATTTACATGCCTTACAATAAGAGCAATTCATTTGGAAATTCCCAGGGACCTGACAACAGATACGTGTCTTCGAGTATTGCATAACTTCATGGCGCGGCGCCGTAAAGACCAGTAAGAATCCGATCTGACAGTGGTACCAATTTGGTGGGAGCTGAACATGAATTGGAAAGAGAATTGCAGGACCTCGATCACCATAGAATAGCGAACGACTTGTCAATCAAGCAGATCGAATGGCTGTTTAATTGCCCGCAGGTGGGGGCTGGGAATTATTGGTACGAAGTGTGAAGAGAGCCATAGGACACGCACTGCATGACAAAAAACTGACAGAAGACATACTGTGTAGCCTGTGTAACGCTGAAAACATAGTAAATTCCAGACCGCTTACACACATTGCTCTGGATAACCCCACAGACGATCCGATAACCCCAAATCACTTTCTTTTAGGTTCTCCCAATTCCAGCCAGACACCACATCCACAAGAGGAGAAGTACCAGCCAACTCGAAAGGAATGGCGCATCGCTCAGCAGAACTCACACTCATTTTGGAACAAGTGGCTCAATGAGTACCTACCAGACCTATGCAGACGGACAAAGTGGCATCACCCAGTGCCACCACTCGCTGAAATGGACATTGCTCTTATCTGTAATAAGAATCTTCATCGATCTCAAAGGAAAAAGTGAGTTCTTCTAGCAGTCAGGCCTGGACGACGGACAGGTTCGCTCAGCCACTGTAAAGACGACGGCTGGAGTTCTACACCGCCCAACCTCTATGCTGGCAAAGCTAGACGTTGTTGAGAAAAATTAGCTTATATATACTTAGTTTACCAAAGACTATACAATACCAATATGTTGCATGAGGAACAAATTCTTTTTCAATTTTCGTTTCACGCTTCATTTTACGGGCGCGCGGGGCTATTACTTCAATTCTCTTTTACGCTACCTTCGCCTCCGAAATGCTACTCGGCTTCGTAAATGCCTCGGTCAGCGTCGAGTCGGTGTGTCTCAAGAGAAAGAATACAAAAACAAAATATGAATCGTCTGCGTGCCGAAACCGTAGGGCAGCGTGGTCGCTGATGTCTTTGGCGCGGCACAGTGGGGACTCAGCCGAAATATTAAAAAAAATTTATGAGTGCTTTAGATAAATTCCCGCCATAGAACAGCTTTTTGGTCGCTCATGCAACATCTTGGTATTGTATAGTCTTTGGTTTTACATACCCTACATAACGAAACGAGGGGGAACGTTGTGAGTTGCTGCGGACACCGCAACTCTAGAGTTATACCCGATACTAAGTCAGTATGGCTCTCCTCCGGCAGACGCCGCTAATATTTAACGACACGACAAAGAGTGCGTGCGAGAGAGACAGAAAATCAGTCTGAGCGTGACGTCGGGCGCTGCGTAGCCACTACAAATTGATTTGTTCCTTTTGGCTATAAAAATGATCTGATCTGATCCAGATTCAGCAATCTAATAGATATGGTCATTATCTATGATTCTGCGTTTTCAGTTTTCTCAAATCTGCAATATTGTGGATGCAACAGATTTTCGTCCTTTGTGGGGGCGGATGGGGGTGGGGCGAAATTCTGAGATATACGTTTTATAGTGACATCTTAAAGGAGTGTGTGTACCAAATTTGGTTACTCTAGCCTTAATAGTCTCTGAGATTTGTGGTTGCCTCAGATTTTCGTCCTTTGCGGGGGCGGAAGGGGGTGTGGCGAAATTTGGACATGAAACGGTCAAGGTTCGATATCACAGGAGTGTGGATACAAAATTTGGTTGCTCTGGCTTTTATAGGTTCTGAGATCCTTGAACTCATATTTTGCAATTGGCAAAACCGACCATGAAACCTGTGTGTTAGAGTGAGACAGAGCGAGAAAGAGTGAAATTGTTTTCGCGATTCTGGCTATAATAATTATACGATCTGGTTCAGATTTTGCACTCTATAAGATATAGTCATCTTCTACGATTCTGCGTTTTTAGTTTTCTCGTATCGTCGAAATTGTGGATGCCACAGATTTTCGCCCTTTGTGGGGGCGGAAGTGGGCGGGGCAAAGTTTTGAAATATTTTTGGAACAGTGACATATCACAGAAGTCTGGATCCAAAACATCGTTGTTCTAGCTCTTATAGTCTTTGAGCATTAGGCGCTGAAGGGGACGGACAGACGGACAGACGGACAGACGGACGGACGGACAGACAGACAGGGCTCAATCGACTCGGCTATTGATGCTGATCAAGAATATATATACTTTATAGGGTCGGAAACGATTCCTTCTGGACGTTACACACATCCACTTTTACCACAAATCTAATATACCCCAATACTCATTTTGAGTATCGGGTATAAAAAAGAGAAGAAAAATGATCACACTTTGAAAAGACAAGAAGAAAAATGGTCACAATATGAAAAGACAAGAAGGTAACATTAGTTTGAGCAGTCGATAAAAGAGCTGGGATAAAAGACGAAGCGTGCGTAGATACATATAAGAATAAAATGTATTAAACTCCTTTTGCAAATAGGAAATAAAACGTAACCAACTCCTAAGTACCGATGAAGATAAGCGATTGTGTGTTTATCCGCAATTCTCACGATCCCGGACACAACAGGGTGTTATCTTATAATCACTAGACATACAGCAGATCCATCACAAGAACTTGATGGTTATTCTTGGCCAGAGTGACCACATAACCTTCGGATGTGATCTTCAAGCCGCAGCAACGTGAAACATTCAGTTGAGGAAACTCGATGACCGACTTGAAAACACCGTCGCTCCCGTAGTAGGTCACATGGAAGCGATATCCATGGGTATCCCCAATGAGCAAATCCCCAGCACTGAATATATCAATGCCCGTGGGGTAGCAGGATACCCTCTCGTTGCCAATGCGATAGAGGAATTCGCCACTGTCCTTGAAAACGGCCACGCCATGAGCCTTCATATCGCAAAGGTAGAAAACATTGTCGCGTATGGCTATGTCCGAGGGTTCACGCACAAAGACACTGCAGTCGAACCCGTGCAACAGCATACCCTCCTCGGATATAACAAAGACAGTCGGCGAGACACTATCGACGGCCACAATATGACCCTTGGCGGTGACAGCCAACCCGGTCACAGTATCCATAAACCTGATGGAAATCTTGAACATATATGTGCCGCACTTAGAGAAGATCTGCATGCGAGAGCGTCCATTGCCGCGATCGCAGGCAACGAAATTTCCATTGTGTTGGAAGACAGCCACTTTGCGGGGATAAAAAAGCTGGCCGTTCCGCTTGCCGGCATCGCCAAACTGGAACTTCAGGGCCCCCATTTTGGCGTATACAGCGATTCGGTGATTTTTCGAATCGGCAACAACGATGTCCTCGTCGATGCCCAAGCGAAAGCCCGCACCCAGGCAGCCAAATTTCCACCCGATCTTCATGGGAGTGGCCTTACTGTGAACGGCGCTTAAACTGTTAACAGAAGAATTGGCATCTGGCAGGCAGTAACCATTATTGTTGTGGGACTACTTGGGCTGGGGCCTGGAGCGCCTGTTCGACCCTCTTGCTGCTGCTGTTGTTGTTGTTTAGCAAAACTTGGTCCGGCCCGATCCTCAGTCAAGGAGTTGGACATCAGTACTTGAAAATTGGCCATTCTTGAGCAAGCTAAAAAAGTTGAATGCTTGGTATTTTTTTTTTTATTTACTTAACAAGAATTTATATGCAGAGAATTATATGGCGGTCGGATATGGTTTTTTTTTTCATTGAATTTCAGAAAGTTTTAAATTCCCTGAATCAAAAGGCAACCTTATTGAAAGTATTTCATTTTTTCATCTGAATATGAATTTTCTTATACCTCATGTACAACCGCGAAATTTTGTTTGCATGTAGATTCTTGATTAATTGATCTACATGATCGATCCTTAGGTCCAATCGTGTTCACTGTTAATGTAGCCATCTAGCTTTTCTTCTTTTTAATCTAAATATACTTATTTTTTTTGCACTAACCCTTGCACAACCACTTTTCTCGTACTTCAATTGCCGGCTAACTCGCTTCGCTCACTTACGCAGATTGGAGTAAAATATTGGACGAATACTTTTATTTCTTAGAACCCGTACTATATGATCATTTACACAAAAGTCTGACGATAATAATGACGAAAGTCCGATCACAAAAGATTGTTAACTTTGACATTTAATCCCCAGGCACTCTAGATCAAGAAAAAAAACTAGGGGGGAGCGTTCTGGAGTTGCTGCTGCGACCGAAAATCTATATTTATCCCGTAAACATAGTCAGTATTGCTCTCCTTCCATCCAGTGCTGCCGATTGCGCATTTTTTGCCTTTTTCTTAAGACCAAATGCAGGAAAATTTGTGAATTGTGGAAAGCGAGAATTCTGGATTTTTATACCCGATACTCTGTTCGACTGTCCGTCAGTTCGTCCCTATGAGCGCCTAGTGCTCAGAGACTATAAGAGCCAGAGCAACGTCATGTTGTATCCAGACTTCTATAATATGTCACTGTACAAGTATATTTCAAAACTTCGCCCCGCCCCCTTCCGCCCACACAAAGAACGACAATCTGTGGCATCCACAATTTCAAAGATACGAGAAACCAAAAAAAAAACGAGGGGGCATGTTGTGACTGGACTGAACGTGACGTCGGGCGCTGTGTAGCCACTGCAAATT